>NC_059446.1:75847654-75930154 GCF_905237065.1 Salmo salar | reverse complement strand
AGAGGAGAGGAGAGAGAGTGAAGGGGGTTAGGGGATGTGAAAGAGAGGAGAGGAGAGAGAGTGAAGGGAGGGTTAAGGGATGTGAAAGAGAGGAGAGGAGAGAGAGTGAATGAGGGTTAGGGGATGTGAAAGGGAGGAGAGGAGAGAGAGTGAAGGGGGTTAGGGGATGTGAAAGGGAGGAGAGGAGAGAGAGTGAAGGAGGGTTAGGGGATGTGAAAGAGAGGAGAGGAGAGAGAGTGAAGGGGGGTTACGGGATGTGAAAGGGAGGAGAGGAGAGAGAGTGAAGGAGGGTTAGGGGATGTGAAAGAGAGGAGAGGAGAGAGAGTGAAGGAGGGTTAGGGGATGTGAAAGGGAGGAGAGGAGAGAGAGTGAAGGGAGGGTTAGGGGATGTGAAAGAGAGGAGAGGAGAGAGAGTGAAGGAGGGTTAGGAGATGTGAAAGAGAGGAGAGGAGAGAGAGAGAGTGAATGAGGGGTAAGGGATGTGAAAGAGAGGAGAGGAGAGAGAGAGAGTGAATGAGGGTTAGGGGATGTGAAAGGGAGGAGAGGAGAGAGAGTGAAGGGAGGGTTAGGGGATGTGAAAGGGAGGAGAGGAGAGAGAGTGAAGGGAGGGTTAGGGGATGTGAAAGAGAGGAGAGGAGAGAGAGTGAAGGGAGGGTTAAGGGATGTGAAAGAGAGGAGAGGAGAGAGAGTGAAGGGAGGGTTAAGGGATGTGAAAGAGAGGAGAGGAGAGAGAGTGAAGGGAGGGTTAAGGGATGTGAAAGAGAGGAGAGGAGAGAGAGTGAAGGGAGGGTTAAGGGATGTGAAAGAGAGGAGAGGAGAGAGAGTGAAGGAGGGTTAGGAGATGTGAAAGAGAGGAGAGGAGAGAGAGTGAATGGAGGGTTAGGGGATGTGAAAGAGAGGAGAGGAGAGAGAGTGAAGGAGGGTTAGGAGATGTGAAAGAGAGGAGAGGAGAGAGAGTGAATGGAGGGTTAGGGGATGTGAAAGGCCTCATTCCCATTGTAGTGATGTATTCTAATGCTAAGTATGTAATGCTGGGCCTGGTCTGAGCTCACTGCTAAAGACCCCTTTGATAGACACAACAATCCCTCACACAGCCATTCATGTGTGTGCGTGTCTGTGTGTGTGTTAGTGTGTGTGTGTGTGTTAGTGTGTGTGTGTGTGTGTGTGTGTTAGTGTGTGTGTTAGTGTGTGTGTGTGTGTGTGTGTGTGTGTGTGTGTGTGTGTGTGTGTGTGTGTGTGTGTGTGTTCAGAGTGGAGATGAGAGGTCAGAGTGGAGGTGAGAGGTCAGAGTGGAGATGAGGGTTCAGAGTGGAGATGAGATGAGAGGTCAGAGTAGAGATGAGAGGACAGAGTGGAGATGAGAGTTCAGAGTGGAGATGAGAGGTCAGAGTGGAGATGAGAGGACAGAGTGGAGATGAGAGGTCAGAGTGGAGATGAGAGGTCAGAGTGGAGATGAGAGCTAAGACCCCCACTACCACACACTGGCGTGTTCTGTGTTGTTGTGCAGATTGCTTTGTTTGCAATCCATTATATCATGACATACTCTGTGAAGCCATGGTGGAGGTGTTTACACCACACACACACACACACACACACAGAGACACAGACACAGACACACACACAGACACACGCGCACGCACGCACGCACGCACGCACGCACAGACAGACAGACACACACACACACACACACACACACACACACACACACACACACACACACACACACACACACACACAAACACACACACCACCACCACTTGGTATGTAATCCCTCTGAGAGTTAGAGAGCCTCTCACAGCAGTCAGTCTCCTCTCAGTAGAGTCCTCTGTTTCCTCTGCTCACTGCTATTTGTTTTTCTACTACAGTGTCTACTTTACTTCTGTCTCTGCATCTTCCTCCACCTCCTCTACTGCTTGTTCTCCTACTTCACCTCCTCTCCTGTCTCTCTCCCTCTGTGTGTTTTCCCACTTTGTCTCTCTGTTGAAGGGTTGAAGGGTATGATGGATGTTTCAGAAACAGAAGAAAACCTGAGTGGCAACTCTAGATCAGATCGTGCTTCTGCCTGTGTGTGTGTGTGTGTGTGTGTGTGTGTGTGTGTGTGTGTGTGTGTGTGTGTGTGTGTGTGTGTGTGTGTGTGTGTGTGTGTGTGTGTGTGTGTGTGGTTGCTGTTAGGCGCTGGAGGTTATTTTAGCCTATTTTCTGTTTCAGACTTGGTTGCTCTTAGTTTATGACCCGTACAATAGGGACTCAGATATACAGTATACTCAGTAAAAACAATACAAATGAAACATCAATCATTACCTTGCTATATAGTGTTAGAGAGAGGCAGTTATGCAGGACGAGAATACACACACACACACACACACACACACACACACACACACACACACACACACACACACACACACACACACACACACACACACACACACACACTCCTCCTCTCCTGTTACTGGGGTGAAGGCTGCCTGAGGGTATCGACAGACGGATGATGGGACCCACACACACACACACACACACACACACACACACACACACACACACACACACACACACACACACACACACACACACACACACACACACACACACACACACACACACACACACACACACACACACACACACACACACACACACCCACACATAGCCAGGAACTCTTTTATCTGGATGGGTCAACTGAAACACAAAATCAGCCGATAACCTGCAGCCATCCAATCAGAAGGTTTTTTACTCTCTCCTCCTTATCTCTCAGGTCATGACCCATCCAATCAGAAGGTATCTTAATCTCTCCTCTGTATCTCTCAGGTCATGACCCATCCAATCAGAAGGTTTCTTAATCTCTCCTCTGTATCTCTCAGGTCATGACCCATCCAATCAGAAGGTTTCTTAATCTCTCCTCCGTATCTCTCAGGTCATGACCCATCCAATCAGAAGGTTTCTTACTCTCTCCTCCGTATCTCTCAGGTCATGACCCATCCAATCAGAAGGTTTCTTACTCTCTCCTCCGTATCTCTCAGGTCATGACCCATCCAGTCAGAGGGTTTCTGGGTATTGTAGTCATCAGATGAACTGTTCTTCAGTGTGATGGACTACAAGTAAGCCATGTCCATACTCTGACAGATACAGATGTGTATAGAATATGTACTGTATGTGTCCTTTGTGTCAGTCTTAAACTGTGTTTACACAGGCAATTCTCAGCTTTTTTCACTAATTGGTCTTTTGACCAATCAGATTGGCTCTGAAAAAGAGCTAATGTGGAAAGATCTGATTTGATTGGTCAAAAGACCAATTAGTGGAATAAATATGAGAATTGGGCTGCCTGTGTAAACACAGCCGTAGTGTGTGTCTATGTCTACATGTAGATTATATATGTGTGTCTGTGTGCGTGTGCCTGTGTGTGTGTCTGTGAGCATGTGTGTGTGTGTGTGTGTGTGTGTGTGCGTGCGTGTGTGCCTGTGTGTGTACCCAGAGGAGAACCATGATTTCAATGTGTATAGCTCGTTGATCTCAGTAAGTCATTGGTTCGTTAGGACATTAAGTGTGTCGTAAACCTCGTCCGAAATCAGCCTGTCGCTATTGGCTGACTGCTTCTGCACACCTCATCAGATTACTCTCTCTCCGTTATGATTGATATCGTTACCACTTTATACACCATTACTACTCAATACACAGTGTGTGTTTGTTTACCAGTCTCCGGAGCCATTATCGTTTAATAGCCGTGGTGGAATGGCCCTGGCCTTAATGCTCAGGGAAAACACTGTAATGAAACAAAAAAACAATTAGGTTTGGTATAGAGAGAAGCATTAAAGTGTGTATACAGGGAACAATTGCCCTTTTAACAAGCGTCACGGACCAGCGATTTGCACGGAATCAGAACAAAGATAAAACACTATCGCAGATGATTAAGTGTCGTGTTGGTGTGTTTGTGTGTGTGTGTGTGTGTGTGTGTGTGTGTGTGTGTGTGTGTGTGTTGGCTCAATCTCTCAATTTCTAGCAAATGACATGAAGGGTAATAGTATAAACACAAATACTATACATGTGTGTATAAGTGTGTATGCTTGGATGAATGAGTGTGTGTATGTGTAACAGTGTTGCTTCCGTCCCTCTCCTTGCCCCTACCTGGACTCGAACCAGGGACCCTCTGCACACATCAACAAATGCCACCCACGAAGCATCATTACCCATCGCTCCACAAAAGTCGCGGCCCTTGTAGAGCAAGGGGAACAACTACTTCAAGATCTCAGAGCGAGTGACGTTACAGATTGAAATGCTATTAGCGCACACCCTGCTAACTAGCTAGCCATTTCACACCGGTTACATATGTAATTGTAAGTGTCTTCAGTAAAGTGGAATCTTCAGTGCTATGTGACCCTATAGGATTGCAACATTTTATTTAGACCCACGTGAAGCAGTGATATGGAACGGTAATCAGTATTGGTTACATGCAGCACTGAGAAAGACTTCTGGACCAGGGGAGAGAGGGATGGATGGAGAGAGAGCGGGATGAATTGAGAAAGAGGGATGGATGGAGAGAGAGAAATGGAGGGAGCGAGAGAGGGGGGAGATAGGGAGGGTCAGGAAAATAAAAATACACAGACTTTTTAACTTTGTCCAAATGGTGAAGAGACACATTTTATATCACAGTCTCTGTGACTAATACAGCACCTCTCTCTCCCTGTTTATCTCCCTCTCTCTCCCTGTTTATCTCTCTCTGCCTCTTTATCTCTCCCTTTCTCTCCCTATTTATCTCTCCCTTTCTCTCTCTGTTTCTCCCTTTCTCTCCCTCTCTCCCTCTTTATCTCTCCCTTTCTCTCCCTCTCTCTCCCTCTTTATCTCTCACTTTCTCTCCCTCTTCATCTCTTCCTCTCTCTCCCTCTTTCTAGCCCTCTTTATCTATCCCTCTTTATCTCTCCCTCTCTCCCTTTTCTATCGCTTGAACCTCCTCCCTCTATCTGTTTTTATTTTCCTCGCCCTTTCTGATGCTCATCTCTCTACACTCCGCAACTAAAATATGTATTTTTCAATCTCTCCTCCCTTTCTCTTCTCTCCCTCCATCCCTTTCTCTGTCCTCCAGACCTCTGCCTGCCTGTCTTTCTCTGTTTCCTCAACATTTCTAAAGATAATGAGAATTAAAAACAGGTTCAGCCCCTGGTTCGACCATGATCTGGCAGAGGTACTCCACCTCAAGAATTCCATGTGGCGAAAGGCTCGGCACACGCATACTCAGGCTGACTGGCTCTCGTTCAGGCAAATTAGAAATAAGTGCACTCAGGTTATCCGGAAGGACAAAGTTAGTTAGTTTAAGGATCAGTTTTCTCTCTGTGGGAAAATGTTTAAAGACCTGGAGAATAAACCCTCCTCCTCACAGCTGCCCATGTCCCTTAATGTTGATGATGTGGTTCTTACTGACAAGAAGCACATTGCTGAGCTCTTTAATCACCGCTTCATTAAGTCAGGATTCCTATTTGACTCAGTCATGCCTCCTGGCCCGTCCAACATTTCCTCATTCCACCCCTTCTAATGCAACTATACCTGATGCTTCTCCCTCTGTTTCCCCTGCCCCGCTACAAAGTTTCTCCCTGCAGGCAGTCACTGAGTCTCGAGGTGCTAAAGGACCACCTTAAACTTGACCCCCAAAAACATTTAATTTTTGTGTCAAATCGCCAGTTGGTAACGCAATCCTTTATGGGATTAATTGACACATAAACAAACATTACAATAATTCACTATGGTAATTGAAATGGGGTGGCAGGTAGCCTAGTGGTTAGTGTTGGGCCAGTAACTGAAAGGTTGCCAGATCGAATCCCCGAGCTAACAAGGTAAAACTCTGTCGTTCTGCCCCTAAACAAGGCAGTTAACCCACTGTTCCTAGGCCGTCATTGTAAATAATAATTTGTTCTTAACTGACTTGCCTAGTTAAATAAAAGATCATTCTTCTTCTGGTGTTCTCTGCATTGTGCATCCTAACTGTTTTAGGACAATTTCTATTTTGCCCTGTTTATCAAAAGTGTTGGAAAAACTAGTCAATAATCAACTGACTGGCTTTCTTGATGTCTGTAGTATTCTCTCTGGTATGCAATCTGGTTTCCGCTCAGGTTATGGATGTGTCACTGCAACCTTAAAGGTCCTAAATGATGTCACCATTGCCCTTGATTCTAAGCAATGTTGTGCTGCTATTTTTATTGACTTGGCCAAAGCTTTTGATACGGTAGACCATTCCATTCATGTGGGCCGGCTAAGGAGTATTGGTGTCTCTGAGGGTTCTTTGGCCAGGTTTGCTAACTACCTCTCTCAAAGAATGCAGTGTATAAAGTCAGAACATCTGCTGTCTCAGCCACTGCCTGTCGCCAAGGGAGTACCCCAAGGGTCAATCCTAGGTCCCACGCTCTTCTCAATTTACGTCAACAACATAGCTCAAGCAGTAGGAAGCTTTCTCATCCATTTATATGCAGATAATAGAGTCTTATACTCAGCTGGCACCTTCCCAGATTTTGTGTTGAACGCTCTACAACAAAGCTTTCTTAGTGTCCAAAAAGCTTTCTCTGCCCTTAACCTTGTTCTGAATACCTCCAAAACAAAGGTCATGTTGTTTGGTAAGAAGAATGCCCCTCTCCCCACTGGTGTGATTACTACCTCTGAGGGTTTAGAGCTTGAGGTAGTCACCTCATACAAGTATGGCTAGACGGTACACTGTCCTTCTCTCAGCACATATCAAAGCTGCAGGCTAAAGTTAAATCTAGACTTGGTTTCCTCTATCGTAATCACTCCTCTTTCACCCCAGCTGCCAAACTAACCCTGATTCAGATGACCATCCTACCCATGCTAGACTACAGAGATGTAATTTATAGATCGGCAGGTAAGGGTGCTCTCGAGCGGCTAGATGTTCTTTACCATTCGGCCATCAGATTTCCCACCAATGCTCCTTATAAGACACATTACTGCACTCTATAGTCTTCTGTAAATTAGTCATCTCTGTATACACATCGCAAGACCCACTGGTTGATGCTTATTTATAAAACCCTCTTAGGCCTCACTCCCCCATATCTGAGATACCTACTACATCGCTCATCCTCCGCATACAACACCCGTTCTGCCAGTCACATTCTGTTAAAGGTACCCAAAGCACACACGTCCCTGGGTCGCTCCTCTTTTCAGTTCGCTGCAGCTAACGATTATGGACACTCCATAATTACTGACAGTTGTGGCTGCTTTGTGTGATGTATTGTTGTCTCTACCTTCTTGCTCTTTGTGCTGTTGTCTGTGCCCAATAATGTTTGTACCATGTTTTGTTCTGCTACCATGTTATGCTGCTGCCATGTTGTGTTGCTACCATTGTCACGATTGTGTGTAGGAACGGACCAAGGCGCAGCGTGAATATCGTTCCACATATTTTATTATAATGTGAAACTATGCAAGACATCCAATAAACAAAAACAACAAACCGTGACGACAGAGGTGCAACATGCACTAACACAAAATAATCTCCCACAAACAAAGGTGGGAAAAACAACAACTTAAATATGATCCCCAATTAGAAACAACGATGACCAGCTGCCTCTAATTGGGGATCATCCAAAAACCCCAACATAAAAAAACAGAAACTAGAACCAAACAACATATAAAAATAAAACTAGAATAACCCCCCCAGTCGCGCCCTGACCTACTCTACCATAGAAAATAAGAGCTCTCTATGGTCAGGATGTGACAACCATGCTGTGTTATTGTCTTAGGTCTCTCTTTATGTAGTGTTGTGTTGTCTCTCTTGTCGTGATGTGTGTTTTGTCCTATATTTATATTTTATTTTCAATGTTTCATCCCCGATGGAGGATTTTTGCCTTTTGGTAGGCCGTCATTGTAAAATAAGAATTTGTTCTTAAATGACTTGCCTAGTTAAATAAAGGTTAAATAAAAATAATAAAAATAATAATCTCCACACACACACACACACACACACACACACACACACACACACACACACACACACACACACACACACACACACACACACACACACACACTCTCTCTCTCTACCTCACGCTCTACCCATCTCTCTCTCTCTCTCTCTGTCTATCTTTCTCTTTATCTATCTGCTTGCTGAACAGTGGTTATATAAAGTGAGGCCTAAATGTGTGCTGTCTTCCGTGTTGGACACACACACACTCACAACTCCCCCTTCACTCTGAAATAGTATGGTTAGCTTTTTTCAGGTGGATCGCTAGCAGAACCTTCAGACAGAGAGAATAAGGTCATCACTGGACAGATAACCCACCACACTGTGACAACTGCATGGATATGTGTGAAACTGAAGAGAGAGAGATAATGAGGAGATGGAGAGAGACAGATGGATGGGAGATAAAGCTCAATACATAGGTGTAGAGAAACAGAGAGAGAGACAGATGGATGAGAGATAAAGGTCAATACATAGGTGTAGAGAAAGAGAGAGAGAGACAGATGGATGGGAGATAAAGCACAATACATAGGTGTAGAGAAACAGAGAGAGAGACAGATGGATGGGAGATAAAGCTCAATACATAGGTGTAGAGAAACAGAGAGAGAGACAGATGGATGGGAGATAAAGCACAATACATAGGTGTAGAGAAACAGAGAGGGACTGTGAGATAAAGAGAGAGAGGGGAGAGAGAGACTGTGAGATAAAGAGAGAGAGGGCAGAGGGAAGAGATAGCCTGAGAGATAAAGAGGGAGAGGGAGATGGTAGAGAGGGTGGAGAGAGAGACGGAGAGCGAGAGAGCGATTATGACAGATAATACTGGTTCATGCTCAGTACCTTCAAATCCCACTGCCGCGCTCAAAGACCTGCTGCCACTGTCCTCAGAGTGTGTATCGTGTGTGTGTGTGTGTGTGTGTGTGTGTGTGTGTGTGTGTGTGTGTGTGTGTGTGTGTGTGTGTGTGTGTGTGTGTGTGTGTGTGTGTGTGTGTGTGTGTGTGTGTGTGTGTGTGTGTGTGTGTGATCACTAGAAGTGGATTGGCAGACAGGCTGCAGCTGTATTTCCTGTCACATAAGCAACCTCTAACCTTCACCACTATGGGGTTCTGTCTCTGTTACACACACACACACACACACTCTCTCTCTCTACCTCACGCTCTACCCATCTCTCTCTCTCTCAGTCTATTTTTCTCTTTATCTATCTGCTTGCTGAACAGTGTCACGACTTCCGCCGAAGTTGGTGCCTCTCCTTGTTCGGGCGGCGTTCGGCGGTCGACGTCACCGGTCTTCTAGCCGCCACCAATCTATGTTTCATTGTCCATTTGTTTTGTCTTTATTGTACACACCTGGTTTCTATTACATTATTATTTATTCCCTATTTAACCCTCTGGTTCCCACATGGTGTTATGCGTGTTTGTTCTTTGTTAAGTGTTCGCGATTTCTGTGAGCTGGAGTATTTTCCCTGCGTGGAATTATTTTGTTGGTTTATTCGAGTAAAGTACGTTTTTTACCCAGTTCTGTGTCCTGCGCCTGACTCCGTCCTACCCGCTGCACATTGACACTTGACAAACAGTGGTTATATAAAGTGAGGCCTAAATGTGTGCTGTCTTCCGTGTTGGACACACACACACACACACACACACACACACACACACACACACACACACACACACACACACACACACACACACACACACACACACACACACACACACACACACACACACACTCTCTCTCTCTCTCTCTCTCTCTCTCTACCTCACACTACCCATCTCTCTCTCTGTCTATCTTTCTCTTTATCTATCTGCTTGCTGAACAGTGGTTATATAAAGTGAGGCCTAAATGTGTGCTGTCTTCCGTGTTGGACACACACACACTCACAACTCCCCCTTCACTCTGAAATAGTATGGTTAGCTTTTTTCAGGTGGATCGCTAGCAGAACCTTCAGACAGAGAGAATAAGGTCATCACTGGACAGATAACCCACCACACTGTGACAACTGCATGGATATGTGTGAAACTGAAGAGAGAGAGATAATGAGGAGATGGAGAGAGACAGATGGATGGGAGATAAAGCTCAATACATAGGTGTAGAGAAACAGAGAGAGAGACAGATGGATGGGAGATAAAGGTCAATACATAGGTGTAGAGAAAGAGAGAGAGAGAAAGATGGATGGGAGATAAAGGTCAATACATAGGTGTAGAGAAACAGAGAGAGAGACAGATGGATGGGAGATAAAGGTCAATACATAGGTGTAGAGAAACAGAGAGAGAGACAGATGGATGGGAGATAAAGCACAATACAGAGGTGTAGAGAAACAGAGAGAGAGACAGATGGATGGGAGATAAAGAGAGAGGGGAGAGAGAGACTGAGAGATAAAGAGGGAGAGGGAGATGGTAGAGAGAGACTGTGAGAGGGGAGAGAGAGACGGAGAGAGAGAGAGCGATTATGACAGATAATACTGGTTCATACTCAGCACCTTCAAATCCCACTGCCGTGCTCAAAGACCTGCCGCCACTGTCCTCAGAGTGTGTATCGAGTGTGTGTTTGTGTGTGTGTGTGTGTGTGTGTGTGTGTGTGTGTGTGTGTGTGTGTGTGTGTGTGTGTGTGTGTGTGTGTGTGTGTGTGTGTGTGTGTGTGTGTGTGATCACTAGAAGTGGATTGGCAGACAGGCTGCGGCTGTATTTCCTGTCACATAAGCAACCTCTAACCTTCACCACTATCACCACTATGGGGTCTGTCTCTGTTACACACACATACAAAGACACACACACACACTCAAACACACACAGGGTATAAGTGTGCATTAATCTGTTCCTAGATAGAGCCATCATGATGACTCTTTGTAACGGAGCACTGGCTCAGACAAAGGGTCAAACACACACACACACACAGATACACACACAGATACACACACAGCACACACACACACACACACACACACACACACACACACACACACACACACACACACACACAGACACTCTGCACGTAGCCCGGGGTTGAAGGTGTGCACTGTTGGAGACTCCAGAACAGCAGTGTTCTCCCTCTCCTTTTTCTCTCTTTTTCTCTCTTTTAGACACCTCTCTCTTTCCTCCCTCACTTTATCTGACCTCCTCTGCTCTCTATGATTCTCTCCCTGTCCCTCTCTCTCACTCTCTCTCAATTCTGTCAGACACTGTCCCTCATCTTATGGCAGGCAGCAATGTAGTGCGCTGCCAACCCACAGCTCTCTGCGTCCTCCCCCAACAGGATGGGTAGCCTACTCTCATCAGAGAGGTCTTTGAAACCTTGAATAAGGGTTTCAAATTTGGGGAAATGACACTCTCGAATTGTTTTATATTTTTGACATTTTGTCAGGAAATGCAGCTCCGTCTCAGGTTCTGCTGTGGTGCAGTGGTTGCACAGCCTTTCCTCTACAGGGAGCCAGGTTTTCCTGTGTCTACCCTTCTCAATGGCAAGGCTGTGCTCACCGAGCCTGTACTTTGTCAAGGTTTTTCTAAGGTTTTGATCAGTAACCATGGTCAAATATTTAGCCACGGTGTACTGTCGATTTAGGGCCAGATAGCACTGCATTTTGCTTTGTGCTTGTGCTTGTGTTTCCCAATAAGCAATGTCGTTTTTTTTTTATTGTGTTGTAATTTGTTTTATTCTGATTGATTGGATGTTCTGGTCTTGAGGCTTCAGTGTGTTAGTAGAACAGGTTTGTGAACTCAGCCTCAGGACCAGCTGGATGAGGGGACTCTTTTCTTTGCTCAGCTCTTGGCATTGCAGGGCTTGGTAATTATATGAGAGGGGGGGTCACTGTATTTTAGATATTTCCAAAACTTAATTGCTCTTTTTAGAGTTTTTATTATTAGTGGATATTGGCCTACAGTTTAAGTCGGAAGTTTACATACACTTAGGTTGGAGTCATTAAAACTCGTTTTTCAACCACTCCACAAATTTCTTGTTTTGGCAAGTCGGTTAGGACATCTACTTTGTGCATGACACAAGTCATTTTTCCAACAATTGTTTACAGACAGATTATTTCACTTATAATTCACTGTATTCCAGTGGGTCAGAAGTTTACATACACTAAGTTGACTGCCTTTAAACAGCTTGGAAAATTCCAGAAAATGATGTCATGGCTTCAGAGGCTTCTGATGGGCTAATTGACATCATTTGAGTCAATTGGAGGTGTACCTGTGGATGTATTTCAAGGCCTACCTTCAAACTCAGTACCTCTTTGCTTGACGTCATGGGAAAATCAAAAGAAATCAGCCAAGATCTCAGAAAAAAATTGTAGACCTTCACAAGTCTGGTTCATCCTTAGGAGCAATTTCCAAATGCCTGAAGGTTTTTTTAATTTTTTATTTCACCTTTATTTAACCAGGTAGGCAAGTTGAGAACAAGTTCTCGTTTACAATTGTGACTTGGCCAAGATAAAGCAAAGCAGTATGACACATACAACAACACAGAGTTACACATGGAGTAAAACAAACATACAGTCAATAATACAGTCTATATACAATGTGAGCAAATGAGGTGAGATAAGGGAGGTAAAGGCAAAAAAGGCCATGGTGGCGAAGTAAATACAATATAGCAAGTAAAACACTGGAATGGTAGATTTGCAGTGGAAGAAAGTGCAAAGTAGAAATAGAAATAATGGGGTGCAAAGGAGCAAAATAAATAAATAAATACAGTAGGGGAAGAGGTAGTTGTTTGGGCTAAATTATAGATGGGCTATGTACAGGTGCAGTAATCTGTGAGCTGCTCTGCCAGCTGGTGCTTAAAGCTAGTGAGGGAGATAAGTGTTTCCAGTTTCAGAGATTTTTGTAGTTCGTTCCAGTCATTGGCAGCAGAGAACTGGAAGGAGAGGTGGCAGAAGGAGGAATTGGCTTTGGGGGTGACCAGTGAGATGTACCTGCTGGAGCGCGTGCTACAGGTGGGTGCTGCTATGGTGACCAGCGAGCTGAGATAAGGGGGGACTTTACCTAGTAGGGTCTTGTAGATGACCTGGAGCCAGTGGGTTTGGCGACGAGTATGAAGCGAGGGCCAGCCAACGAGAGTGTACAGGTCGCAGTGGTGGGTAGTATATGGGGCTTTGGTGACAAAACGGATGACACTGTGATAGACTGCATCCAATTTATTGAGTAGGGTATTGGAGGCTATTTTGTAAATGACATCGCCGAAGTCGAGGATCGGTAGGATGGTCAGTTTTACGAGGGTATGTTTGGCAGCATGAGTGAAGGATGCTTTGTTGCGGAATAGGAAGCCAATTCTAGATTTAACTTTGGATTGGAGATGTTTGATGTGAGTCTGGAAGGAGAGTTTACAGTCTAACCAGACACCTAGGTATATGTAGTTGTCCACATATTCTAAGTCAGAACCGTCCAGAGTAGTGATGCTGGACGAGCGGGCAGGTGCGGGCAGCGATCGGTTGAAGAGCATGCATTTAGTTTTACTTGTATTTAAGAGCAGTTGGAGGCCATGGAAGGAGAGTTGTATGGCATTGAAGCTCGTCTGGAGGGTTGTTAACACAGTGTCCAAAGAAGGGCCAGATGTATACAGAATGGTGTCATCTGCGTAGAGGTGGATCAGAGAATCACCAGCAGCAAGAACGATAACATTGATGTATACAGAGAAGAGAGTCGGCCCAAGAATTGAACCCTGTGGCACCGCCATTGAGACTGCCAGAGGTCCGGACAACAGGCCCTCCGATTTGACACACTGAACTCTATCAGAGAAGTAGTTGGTGAACCAGGTGAGGCAATCATTTGAGAAACCAAGACTATTGAGTCTGCCGATGAGGACGTGGTGATTGACAGAGTTGAAAGCCTTGGCTTTCGACTACGTTCATCTGTACAAACAATAGCAAGTATAAACACTGAAGGAAACAGGTACAAAAGTATCTATATCCACAGTAAAACGAGTCCTATATCGATATATCCTGAAAGGCCGCTCAGCAAGGAAGAAGCCACTGCTCCAAAACCGCCATAAAAAAGCCAGACTACGGTTTGAAACTGCACATGGGGACAAAGATCGTACTTTTTGGGGAAATGTCCTCTGGTCTGATGAAACAAAAATAGAACTGTTTGGCCATAATGACCATCGTTATGTTTGGAGGAAAAAGGGGGAGGCTTGTAAGTCGAAGAACACCATCCCAACCGTGAAGCACGGGGGTGGCAGCATCATGTTGCGGGGGTGCTTTGCTGCAGGAGGGACTGGTGCACTTCACAAAATAGATGGCATCATACGGAAGGAAAATCATGTGGATATATTGAAGCAAAATCTCTAGACATCAGTCAGGAAGTTAAAGTTTGGTCGCAAATGGGTCTTCCAAATGGACAATGACCCCAAGCATACTTCCAAATTTGTGGCACAATAGCTTAAGGACAACAAAGTCAAGGTATTGGAGTGGCCATCACAAAGCCCTGACCTCAATCCTACAGAACATTTGTGGGCAGAACTGAAAAAGTGTGTGTGAGGAGGCCTTCAAACCTGACTCAGTTACACCAGCTCTGTCAGGAGGAATGGGCCAAAATTCACCCAACTTATTGTGGGAAGCTTGTGGAAGGCTACCCGAAACGTTTGATCCAAGTTAAACAATTTAAAGGCAATGCTACCAAGTACTAAATGAGTGTATGTAAACTTCTGACCCACTGGGAATGTGATGAAAGAAATATAAGCTGAAATAAATAATTCTCTCTACTATTATTCTGACATTTCCCATTCTTAAAATAAAGTGGTGATCCTAACTAAAGGGAATTATTGCTATGATTAAATGTCAGGAATTGTGAAAAACTTAGTTTAAATGTATTTGGCTAAGGTGTATGTCAACTTCCGACTTCAACTATAATTCTGCCCTGCATGCATTGTTTGTAGTTTTCCTCTCTCTCTCTCTCTCTCTCTCTCTCTCTCTCTCTCTCTCTCTCTCTCTCTCGCACACTCTCTCTCTCGCACACTCTCTCTCTCTCTCGTCACTCTCTCTCTCTCTCTAGCCTCACAAGTAATACAACACCTTATCTATTACCAGTGTGATCAAGTAATACAACACATTATCTATTACCAGTGTGATCAAGTAATACAACACATTATCTATTACCAGTGTGATCAAGTAATACAACACATTATCTATTACCAGTGTGATCAAGTAATACAACACATTATCTATTACCAGTGTGATCAAGTAATACAACACATTATCTATTACCAGTGTGATCAAGTAATACAACACATTATCTATTACCAGTGTGATCAAGTAATACAACACATTATCTATTACCAGTGTGATCAAGTAATACAACACATTATCTATTACCAGTGTGATCAAGTAATACAACACATTATCTATTACCAGTGTGATCAAGTAATACAACACATTATGGTCTGAAAAGAATAACCAATAATCCAAGCCCCCCCCAGTCCTCCCCAAACCCCCACCATCTCCAGCCCTTCCGAGTCACCATCCCCGTCTGACTAAAGTGAGTGAAATAGATAGTAAACAAAAGTGAAATAAACAATACAAATTAACAGTAAATATTACACTCACAAAAGTTCCAAAATAATAAAAACATTTCAAATGTCATATTATGTGCAAATAGTTGAAGTACAAAAGGGAAAATAAATAAACATGCTCTCTCTGCCTCTTTCTCGCTCTCTCTCTCTCTCCCTCTCTCTCTCTCTCTCCTCTCTGTCTCTCTCTCCCTCTCTCTCTCTCTCTCTCTCTCTCTCCCTCTCTCTCTCTCTCTCTCTCTCTCTCTCTCTCTCTCTCTGTCTCTCTCTCTCTCTCTCTCTCTCTCTCTCTCTCTCTCTCTCTCTCTCTCTCTCTCTCACTCTGCCTCTCTCTGCCTCTCTCTCTCTGCCTCTCCCTCTCTCTGCCTCTATCTCTCTCTGCCTCTCTCTCTCCCTGCCTCTCTCTGCCTCTCTCTCTCTCTCTCTCTCACTCTGCCTCTCTCTCTCTCTCTGCCTCTCTCTCTCCCTGCCTCTTTCTGCCTCTCTCTCTCTATATATAAATCTTATCTACTGGAAGCCCTGGAGAGCCGAGCACAGAGCCTATTGTTGGCTGGCTCTGGTATCGTCTGGTAGGCCTAGCTGGTGGTGTAGAGCTCTGATTGAAGAGTAGAGAACAAATCTCACACTATGTGCTGGTGGAACAGCTGGCACACACATACACACATACACGTTGACGCGCTAAGACACGCACAAACACACGCACATTAAATCACACATTAGGTGTGCTGGTAGAACAGCTGTGACACTTGCCACGGAAATGCAGCCCTCTCTCTCCCTCGCTCCCTCCCTCTCGGTCTGTTTCTCTCTCCCACACTGTCTCTCTCTCCCACCCTGTCTCTCTCTCTCTATGTTTCTCTCTCTGTTTCTCTCTCCCTCCCTGTCTCTGTCTCTGTCTATGTTTCTCTATCTCTCTCTCTCTCTGTTTCTCTCTCCCTCCTTGTCTCTCTCTCTCTCTCTCTCTCTCTCTCTCTCTCTGTTTCTCTCTCTGTTTCTCTCTCCCTCCCTGTCTCTGTCTCTCTCTTCTCTCTCTCTCTCTCTCTCTCTCTCTCTCTCTCTCTCTCTGTCTCTCTCTGTCTCTCTCTCTCTCTCTCTCTCTCTCTCTCTGTTTCTCTCTGTTTCTCTCTCCCTCCCTGTCTCTGTCTCTATGTTTCTCTCTCTCTCTCTCTCTCTCTCTCTCTCTCTCTCTCTCTCTCTCTCTCTCTCTCTCTATGTTTCTCTCTCTGTTTCTCTCTCCCTCCCTGTCTCTCTCTCTCTCTCTCTCTCTCTATGTTTCTCTCTCTGTTTCTCTCTCCCTCCCTGTCTCTCTCTCTCTCTCTCTCTCTCTCTCTCTCTGTTTCTCTCTCTCTCTCTCTCTCTCTGTCTCTCTCTATGTCTCTCTCTCTCTCTCTCTCTATGTTTCTCTCTCTGTTTCTCTCTCCCTCCCTGTCTCTGTCTCTCTCTATGTTTCTCTCTCTCTCTCTCTCTCTCTATGTCTCTCTCTGTTTCTCTCTGTTTCTCTCTGTTTCTCTCTCTCTCACCATCTGTCTGTATCTTTCTTTTCATCTAACCCTACACTGCAGACAGGTGGGATGTATTTTATTAGGTTTTATAGACACACACACACACACACACACACACACACACACACACACACACACACACACACACACACACACACACACACACACACACACACACACACACACACACACCCATGCATAAAGGACAGAATCTCGTTAAGGGAGCCATTTTAATTAGTGTTAATTACTGCAGTCTCTCGCCTCTCTGTATTACTGCTGTGTCTTCACTGTCACACTATCTTTAACTAAAGAGAGAGAGCGAGAGAGAGAGAGAGAGAGAACGGGGGAAAGTAGAGGGCAGGAAAGGAAAAGGCGTCAGAGAAAAAGGGAGAAAGGAAAGAGTTTGGGAGGTAGAGACAGAAAACCAGTTCAGGTCTTAGCAGCAGTGGAATCAGTGTCTTCATCTGCTTTTAGCATAGTGAGATGATGTGGTGAAGTAAACCAAGCCAGGAGTTGTCTGCTTTTCTCTCACGTGGGCTCAATATTTTTCCTAACAGCCACAGTCCATAGATGGGATGTCTACCGTTAACACACAGCATAGCAATAAAGGTTGGTTTGAATTTCAGTCAGCCCGCAACAGGAGGAGGGATGGAAAGATGGAGGGAGGGAGGCAGAGGGATGGAGCTGATGAGAGAGGGAGAGATAGAGGAAGGGATGGGACGAGGGATGGAAGGAAGGAGGGAGAGATGAAGGGGTCAGTCCAAGGAGATAAGGGAGAAGGAAATGAGAAATTCATGAAAGAGAAACAGATGAAGATATTTTACATACAGGCGGATAAACAGATAGAAAGATGACAGGGGGCAGGGTGGGACAGGATGGAGAGATAATTCTAAATATAGAGAAAAGTAAATGACTGGGGGGTACCAGTTCAGACATGCTGTAGAGACAGGAGCAAAACAGACAGTGGCAAATAGAGGGAGGGAGGGAGGGAGGGAGGGACGGAGGGACGGAGGGACGGAGGGACGGAGTGAGAGTAAATAAAGAACAAGTGTTAGGAAGGGAAGAGACAGAGTGTCCTTGCCAGAGGGAGAGAGAGAACAGCTAAAAAACAGATCAACTGAATGTCATATTCTTTTAAATCATTTGTCTGATCTTATTGTCCGTTAGTTTGCTCCTACACATGTTTTGTTCTGTGGCTGATGGAAGAAAAGGTCAATAATAGTGAGCAGTGACAGCCAACAGTGACCTTCCAAAACAGCAAACATCTTTTCACACCTCTATTGTTTGGTGTGTCTTCACTAAGCCAACAGTTAACGTAAGTTATAAAACCTGTTGTTCAGGCGACAAAACACTATTACTTATTCATTACTATATTCTATGTCTTTTTAAAGTAGCTTACACAGCATGGCCACTTTATATGGATCAGTGACCTTCCAAGCAGTATTTCTAGCAACGAATGAACAAACTAGGGTTATTTTCATGAATTGAAACTAGCAAAGTAAGGTGGCCTGTGGACTTTAAAGAAGTAGAATGCAGAAGGGTAGACCTTGGCTTGTAACGTCCCTCTCTGCTTCTGTCTGTGTGGACTGTATGTAGCAAACAGTCACTACCAACATTCTACTGACATAGATGGTGAGTTAGGAGAGGGAGAGAAGGAGAAATGAGAGGGAGGGGAAGAGAGGGGGATGAGACAGACAGAACGAGAGAGGGAGAGAGAATGAGAAATGGAGTGGGGCAGAGATAATAAAAGGGGGAGATAGAGAGGAAGTTTAGAGAGAGAGAAAGAGGTAAAGCATTGTGTACCCTGTCGTGGGCCTCTTCTACCCCCTCGTCTCTCTCTCCCACACAACATGAATGAGACAGAATCTCCTCTCCTCCGCTCACTCATCCCTCAACCTCTCTCTCTCTTTTCATTCCCTCTCCCTCACTTTCTCTTTCCTCTTTCTTTCACCACTCACTGATCATGTCTCCTGTCCTCCCTCTCTCACCTCCCTTTCTCTCTCACTGTGGTCCCTCGGTGTCATCCCTCCATCTCTCCCTCTATTGTTCCTCCAGTCCATCATCTGTTCTCTCACCTCCCTTTCTCTCTCACTGTGGTCCCTCGGTGTCATCCCTCCATCTCTCCCTCTATTGTTCCTCCAGTCCATCATCTGTTCTCTCACCTCCATTTCTCTTTTCTCTGTGGCCCTTCCTTATCCCTCTCCCCCTCTTTCTGACACACATCTGTCCATCATTTCCCCCCTTCTTTATGATGGGTAGGGGGCGGTGATCTATACCTCTACCCCTCTCTCCATTCCTTTCCCCCTTTTTCTCTTTACTGTTCCCTTCTTCTTTCTATATTACCTTATTTTTGTCCTCTCTGTCCTTTCTCTCTCTCTCTCTCTCTCTCTCTCTCTCTCTCTCTCTCTCTCTCTCTCTCTCTCTCTCTCTCTCTCTCTCTCTCTCTCTCTCTCTCTCTCTCTCTCTCTCTATATCATATATATCTCTCTTTCTCTCTCTCTCTCTATCTCTCTCTATCTCTCTCTCTCTCTCTCTCTCTCTCTCTCTCTCTCTCTCTCTCATATTAAAGTTTAATTCCCTGCCGCTGAGAGGCTGACAGATGACAGAGGAAGAGAAAGAAAATAAATAGACAGAGAGGGGGCCAGAAGGAAGAGCAGGCCGGTGAGTGGGATTGGAGTTTAATGTGAATCTGTGTTCTAGTGTTACAGCTGTGGGTGTTGTGTTTAGGTAAAAATGGGAAGTTTGAAGAGAGTGTGTGTACACAGATGACAACGTGTTCACTCAGTAAATGTGTGTGGTTGTGTGTGAGGGGTTGTGTGTGTGCGCTAACTCAGCATAAATATGGCACTGAAGCCAATAAAGTAAGGGCTTGTGAGTGTGAACTGTGTCTGTATTTGTTGATGTGTGTGGCAGGTTTAATAGTGATATTCCAAAGTGCTCTGTGACTGATATTGTAATGAATGGCCCATATGGTCTTTATGGCCCAGATTTATGGCCCATATTAACACTATGCCTGCGTACGGAATGCTTCCATTGCTTTATGGGGTGATGGGCTCTGTGTTGACTTTATGAACACACATGCTGATCTGTCACTCATTCCCAAAGGAATAAACACATATACACACTTCACTCTCCATGAAGACATTACACACACAGGAAAGCCTCCCCCCCACACACACACACAACCAGAAATGAATTCCGTTTTCACACAGAAATCCACTCATGACAATGACATTATGATTGACATATCACCATTGACTCTATGAGAGAGACAGACAGACAGACAGACAGACAGACAGACAGACAGACAGACAGACAGACAGACAGACAGACAGACAGACAGACAGACAGACAGACAGACAGACAGACAGACAGACAGACAGACAGACAGACAGACAGACAGACAGAGAGGCCAAGCGAGAGGGATGGGAGAGTGAGAGACAGAGAGAGAGAGGGAGGTAGTCAGACAGAGAGAGAGAGGAGAGGTAGTCAGAGAGAGAGAGAGGGAGAGAGGTAGTCAGAGAGAGAGAGACAGAGAGAGAGAGACAGAGAGAGAGAGAGAGAGAGGTAGACAGAGAGAGAGAGAGGGAGGTAGTCAGAGGGAGGTGGTCAGAGAGAGAGAGAGAGATGTAGTCAGAGAGAGGTAGTCAGAGACAGAGAGAGATGTAGTCAGAGGGAGGTAGTCAGAGAGAGAGAGATGTAGTCAGAGGGAGGTAGTCAGAGAGAGAGAGATGTAGTCAGAGGGAGGTAGTCAGAGAGAGAGAGAGAGAAGTAGTCGAAGTCGAGGGAGGTAGTCAGAGAGAGAGAGACAGAGGGAGGTAGTCAGAGAGAGAGAGAGAGAGAAGGTAGTCAGAGAGAGAGAGATATAGTCAGAAGGAGGTAGTCAGAGAGAGAGAGATGTAGTCACCTACATGACTACATCCTGACATGAGAAAGGGAACCAGAGACAGGTGGAAGGGTAGTGATAAGGTGGAGACAGATGAGGATAGTCGTGTGGAGCGAATGACAGAGGGAGAGACAGAGGAGTGACAGAGGAGAGGGGATGGTATAATGATGACAGAGGGAGAAACAGAGGAGTGACAGAGGAGAGGTGATGGTATAATGATGACAGAGGGAGAAACAGAGGAGTGACAGAGGAGAGGGGATGGTATAATGATGACAGAGGGAGAAACAGAGGAGTGACAGAGGAGAGGGGATGGTATAATGATGACAGAGGGAGAAACAGAGGAGTGACAGAGGAGAGGGGATGGTATAATGATGACAGAGGGAGAGACAGAGGAGTGACAGAGGAGAGGGGATGGTATAATGATGACAGAGGGAGAAACAGAGGAGTGACAGAGGAGAGGTGATGGTATAATGATGATAGAGGGAGAGACAGAGGAGAGGGGATGGTATAATGATGACAGAGGGAGAAACAGAGGAGAGGGGATGGTATAATGATGACAGAGGGAGAAACAGAGGAGTGACAGAGGAGAGGTGATGGTATAATGATGACAGAGGGAGAAACAGAGGAGTGACAGAGGAGAGGGGATGGTATAATGATGACAGAGGGAGAAACAGAGGAGTGACAGAGGAGAGGGGATGGTATAATGATGATAGAGGGAGAGACAGGAGTGACAGAGGATAGGGGATGGTATAATGATGACAGAGGGAGAGACAGAGGAGTGACAGAGGAGAGGTGATGGTATAATGATGACAGAGGGAGAGACAGAGGAGTGACAGAGGAGAGGGGATGGTATAATGATGACAGAGGGAGAGACAGGAGTGACAGAGGAGAGGGGATGTCTAATGATGGTCTGTCTGCTCATGTTTGTTGGTGTGAGAGTCCACCACAGCATCAAATATTAACACTAGCCCTGAAACACACACACACACACACACACACACACACACACACACACACACACACACACACACACACACACACACACACACACACACACACACACACACACACACACACACATAAACACACACAAACACCAGACACACATAAACACACACAAACACCAGACACACATAAACACACACAAACACCAGACACACATAAACACACACAAACATCAAACACACATGAAACACGCACACAGCCCACGTGCACACACACACACATCATTCCCAAAACGGGCCGGTGTGTGTGTGTTCAGTTTAACATGAGACACCTAGGATAGCACACAGGACACGGGGGTTCATTCTTCAGGGCTCCAGAGTGGCACAGAGGTCTAAGGCACTGCATCTCAGTGCTAGAGACGTCACTACAGACACCCTGGTTTGAATCCAGGCTGTATCACAACCGGCCGTGATTGGGAGTCCCATAGGGGGGTGCACAATTGTCCCAGCGTCGTCCAGGTTTGGCCGGTGTAGGCCGTCATTATAAATAAGAATGTGTTCTTAACTGACTGGCCTAGTTAAATAAAGGTTACATAAAACTAGATTAATGCTTATCGACTCAAATGCTGACACCAATACAGAGACTTTGTCCAGGCTTTCTACTCCCTCAGAAGGAGTTGTACAACCCAAACACAAACTTCTCTGAGACTTTGAAGTGTGTGTGGTCTGTTCTACTTTACTTGTGTGCAGTGTTTGGTGTGTGGGTGTGTACTGTCATTCATCAACACTTATCGACTGACTCTACACTATACACCCTCACTATACACTATACACCCTCACTATACACCCTCACTATACACTATACACCCTCACTATACACTATGCACCCTCACTATACACTATACACCCTCACTATACACCCTCACTATACACCATCACTATACACTATACACCCTCACTATACACTATGCACCCTCACTATACACTATACACCCTCACTATACACCCTCACTATACACCATCACTATACACTATACAGCCTCACTATACACTATACACCCTCACTATACACCCTCACTATACACTATACACCCTCACTATACACCCTCACTATACACTATACACCCTCACTATACACTATGCACCCTCACTATACACTATACACCCTCACTATACACTATACACCCTCACTATACACCCTCACTATACACTATGCACCCTCACTATACACTATACACCCTCACTATACACCCTCACTATACACTATACACCCTCACTATACACTATGCACCCTCACTATACACTATACACCCTCACTATACACCCTCACTATACACTATGCACCCTCACTATACACCCTCACTATACACTATACACCCTCACTATATAGCCTCACTATACACCCTCACTATACACTATACACCCTCACTATACACCCTCACTATACACTATACACCCTCACTATACACTATGCACCCTCACTATACACTATGCACCCTCACTATACACTATACACCCTCACTATACACTATACACCCTCACTATACACCCTCACTATACACTATACACCCTCACTATACACTATGCACCCTCACTATACACCCTCACTATACACTACGCACCCTCACTATACACTATACACCCTCACTATACACTATACACCCTCACTATACACTATACACCCTCACTATACACTACGCACCCTCACTATACACTATACACCCTCACTATACACTATACACCCTCACTATACACTATGCACCCTCACTATACACCCTCACTATACACTATACACCCTCACTATACAGCCTCACTATACACCCTCACTATACACTATACACCCTCACTATACACCCTCACTATACACTATACACCCTCACTATACACTATGCACCCTCACTATACACTATGCACCCTCACTATACACCCTCACTATACACCCTTACTATACACTATACACCCTCACTATACACTATACACCCTCACTATACACCCTCACTATACACTATACACCCTCACTATACACTATGCACCCTCACTATACACCCTCACTATACACTACGCACCCTCACTATACACTATACACCCTCACTATACACTATACACCCTCACTATACACTATACACCCTCACTATACACTACGCACCCTCACTATACACTATGCACCCTCACTATACACTATACACCCTCACTATACACTATACACCCTCACTATATACTACGCACCCTCACTATACACCCTCACTATATACTACGCACCCTCACTATATACTACGCACCCTCACTATACACCCTCACTATACACTATACACCCTCACTATACAATATACACCCTCACTATACACCCTCACTATACACTATACACCCTCACTATACACTATGCACCCTCACTATACACTACGCACCCTCACTATACACCCTCACTATACACTATACACCCTCACTATACACTATACACCCTCACTATACACTATACACCCTCACTATACACCCTCACTATACACTACGCACCCTCACTATACACTATACACCCTCACTATACACTATACACCCTCACTATACACTATACACCCTCACTATATACTATGCACCCTCACTATACACCCTCACTATATACTACGCACCCTCACTATATACTATGCACCCTCACTATACACCTGTAACAGTTGTCGTCGGATTTAGACCAAAATGCAGCGGGGAAATGTGCACTCATCTTCTTTATTATAAACGGACAAGAAGGAGAACCAAAACAAACACGTACACAAAGAAAACACACCGACTAATCACAGGCTGGTAAGGCACAAAGCTATACACAGCATAATCTCCCACAAAGTACTCAACAAACACATACCTATATATAGGATTCTCAATCAGAGGCAACTAGAAAACACCTGCCTCCAATTGAGAGTCCAACCCCAATTAACAAAACATAGAAATACAAAACACTAGACAGAACATAGAAATACACTAACATAGAACAGTGCCCAAAAACCCCCAGAATACATAAATCAAGTACCCTACTAAACAAACCACCACCCCGAACCACATAAAACAAATACCCTCTGCCACGTCCTGACCAAACTACAATAATAAATAACCCCTATTACTGGTCAGGACGTGACAACACCCTCACTATACACTATACAACCTCACTATACACTATACACCCTCACTATACACAATACACCCTCACTGTACACTATACACCCTCACTATACACTTTGAGTCTGTGTGTGTACTGCATGCTTGTTGTGTGTTAGTGCATGTGCGTCGTTGTTGGTTATGGAAGAAAACAGTGTACAGATGGTAACCTTTGAACTAAGAATGACCCTGAAGTCAGAAGTCAGGCCCAAATACATATTTAAACTGAGTGGGTGCTAGTGCCAGTCTGTAGCTCCCAAACTCTCTGCCCTTAGCAGTTACGTGTGTGTGTGTGTGTGTGTGTGTGTGTGTGTGTGTGTGTGTGTGTGTGTGTGTGTGTGTGTGTGTGTGTGTGTGTGTGTGTGTGTGTGCGCGCCTGCATTTGCATGGATTCGTCTGTCTGTGTGTGTAAGCAGTTCCAAAACTCGGTGCTTGTTCACCTCTTGACCTTTTGATGGTCCTCTTGTGACGTGCTCTCTCTACATGGCTGTGTATCCATCCAGTGGAGCAGGAGCTGTGTACTATCTGCCTTACAACAGGGACATGACGTAACCCTGCCTTACAACAGGGACATGACGTAACCCTGCCTTACAACAGGGACATGACGTAACCCTGCCTTACAACAGGGACATGACGTAACCCTGCCTTACAACAGGGACATGACGTAACCCTGCCTTACAACAGGGACATGAAGTAACCCTGCCTTACAACAGGGACATGACGTAACCCTGCCTTACAACAGGGACATGACGTAACCCTGCCTTACAACAGGGACATGACGTAACCCTGCCTTACAACAGGGACATGACGTAACCCCTGCCTTACAACAGGGACATGACGTAACCCTGCCTTACAACAGGGACATGACGTAACCCTGCCTTACAACAGGGACATGACGTAACCCTGCCTTACAACAGGGACATGACGTAACCCTGCCTGAGAACAGGGACATGACGTAACCCTGCCTTAGAACAGGGACATGACGTAACCCTGCCTTACAACAGGGACATGACGTAACCCTGCCTTACAACAGGGACATGACGTAACCCTGCCTTACAACAGGGACATGACGTAACCCTGCCTTAGAACAGGGACATGACGTAACCCTGCCTTACAACAGGGACATGACGTAACCCCTGCCTTAGAACAGGGACATGACGTAACCCTGCCTTACAACAGGGACATGACGTAACCCTGTCTGACAACAGGGACATGACGTAACCCTGTCTGACAACAGGGAAATGACGTAACCCTGCCTTACAACAGGGACATGACGTAACCCTGCCTTACAACAGGGACATGACGTAACCCTGCCTTAGAACAGGGACATGACGTAACCCTGCCTTAGAACAGGGACATGACGTAACCCTGCCTTACAACAGGGACATGACGTAACCCTGCCTTACAACAGGGACATGACGTAACCCTGCCTTACAACAGGGACATGACGTAACCCTGCCTTACAACAGGGACATGACGTAACCCTGCCTTACAACAGGGACATGACGTAACCCTGCCTTACAACAGGGACATGACGTAACCCTGCCTTACAACAGGGACATGACGTAACCCTGCCTTACAACAGGGACATGACGTAACCCTGCCTTACAACAGGGACATGATGTAACCCTGCCTTACAACAGGGACATGACGTAACCCTGCCTTACAACAGGGACATGACGTAACCCTGCCTTACAACAGGGACATGACGTAACCCTGCCTTACAACAGGGACATGACGTAACCCTGCCTTACAACAGGGACATGACGTAACCCTGCCTTACAACAGGGACATGACGTAACCCTGCCTTAGAACAGGGACATGACGTAACCCTGCCTTACAACAGGGACATGACGTAACCCTGTCTGACAACAGGGACATGACGTAACCCTGTCTGACAACAGGGACATGATGTAACCCTGCCTTAGAACAGGGACATGACGTTACCCTGCCTTAGAACAGGGACATGACGTAACCCTGCCTTACAACAGGGACATGACGTAACCCTGCCTTAGAACAGGGACATGACGTAACCCTGCCTTACAACAGGGACATGACGTAACCCTGCCTTACAAAAGGGACATGACGTAACCCTGCCTTACAACAGGGACATGACGTAACCCTGCCTTACAACAGGGACATGACGTAACCCTGCCTTAGAACAGGGACATGACGTAACCCTGCCTTACAAAAGGGACATGACGTAACCCTGCCTTACAGCAGGGACATGACGTAACCCTGCCTTAAAACAGGGACATGACGTAACCCTGCCTTACAACAGTGACATGACGTAACCCTGCCTTAAAACAGGGACATGACGTAACCCTGCCTTACAACAGTGACATGATGTAACCCTGCCTTACAACAGGGACATGACGTAACCCTGCCTTACAACAGGGACATGACGTAACCCTGCCTTAAAACAGGGACATGACGTAACCCTGCCTTACAACAGTGACATGACGTAACCCTGCCTTAAAACAGGGACATGACGTAACCCTGCCTTACAACAGTGACATGACGTAACCCTGCCTTACAACAGGGACATGACGTAACCCTGCCTTACAACAGGGACATGACGTAACCCTGCCTTAAAACAGGGACATGACGTAACCCTGCCTTACAACAGGGACATGACGTAACCCTGCCTTACAACAGGGACATGACGTAACCCTGCCTTACAACAGGGACATGACGTAACCCTGCCTTACAACAGGGACATGATGTGACCCTGCCTTACAACAGGGACATGACGTAACCCTGCCTTAGAACAGGGACATGACGTAACCCTGCCTTACAACAGGGACATGACGTAACCCTGCCTTACAACAGGGACATGACGTAACCCTGCCTTACAACAGGGACATGACGTAACCCTGCCTGACAACAGGGACATGACGTAACCCTGCCTTACAACAGGGACAAGACGTAACCCTGTCTGACAACAGGGACATGACGTAACCCTGCCTTACAACAGGGACATGACGTAACCCTGCCTTAGAACAGGGACATGACGTAACCCTGCCTTACAACAGGGACATGACGTAACCCTGCCTTACAACAGGGACATGACGTAACCCTGCCTTAAAACAGGGACATGAAGTAACCCTGCCTTACAACAGGGACATGACGTAACCCTGCCTTAAAACAGGGACATGACGTAACCCTGCCTTACAACAGTGACATGATGTAACCCTGCCTTACAACAGGGACATGACGTAAACCTGCCTTACAACAGGGACATGATGTAACCCTGCCTTACAACAGGGACATGACGTAACCCTGCCTTACAACAGGGACATGACGTAACCCTGCCTTAAAACAGGGACATGACGTAACCCTGCCTTACAACAGTGACATGACGTAACCCTGCCTTACAACAGGGACATGACGTAACCCTGCCTTACAACAGGGACATGACGTAACCCTGCCTTACAACAGGGACATGACGTAACCCTGCCTTACAACAGGGACATGACGTAACCCTGCCTTACAACAGGGGCATGACGTAACCCTGCCTTACAACAGGGACATGACGTAACCTTGTCTGACAACAGGGACATGACGGAACCCTGCCTTACAACAGGGACATGACGTAACCCTGCCTTACAACAGGGACATGACGTAACCCTGTCTGACAACAGGGACATGACGTAACCCTGCCTTACAACAGGGACATGACGTAACCCTGCCTTACAACAGGGACATGACGTAACCCTGCCTTAGAACAGGGACATGACGTAACCCTGCCTTACAACAGGGACATGACGTAACCCTGCCTTACAACAGGGACATGACGTAACCCTGTCTGACAACAGGGACATGACGTAACCCTGCCTTACAACAGGGACATGACGTAACCCTGCCTTACAACAGGGACATGACGTAACCCTGCCTTAGAACAGGGACATGACGTAACCCTGCCTTACAGCAGGGACATGACGTAACCCTGTCTGACAACAGGGACATGACTTAACCCTGCCTTACAACAGGGACATGACGTAACCCTGCCTTACAGCAGGGACATGACGTAACCCTGCCTTACAACAGGGACATGACGTAACCCTGCCTTACAACAGGGACATGACGTAACCCTGCCTTACAAAAGGGACATGACGTAACCCTGCCTTACAACAGGGACTTGACGTAACCCTGCCTTACAACAGGGACATGACGTAACCCTGCCTTAGAACAGGGACATGACGTAACCCTGCCTTACAACAGGGACATGACGTAACCCTGCCTTAGAACAGGGACATGACGTAACCCTGCCTTACAACAGGGACATGACGTAACCCTGCCTTACAAAAGGGACATGACGTAACGCTGCCTTACAACAGGGACTTGACGTAACCCTGCCTTACAACAGGGACATGACGTAACCCTGCCTTACAACAGGGACATGACGTAACCCTGCCTTACAACAGGGACATGACGTAACCCTGCCTTAGAACAGGGACATGACGTAACCCTGCCTTACAACAGGGACATGACGTAACCCTGCCTTAGAACAGGGACATGACGTAACCCTGCCTTACAACAGGGACATGATGTAACCCTGCCTTACAACAGGGACATGATGTAACCCTGCCTTAGAACAGGGACATGACGTAACCCTGCCTTACAACAGGGACATGACGTAACCCTGCCTTACAACAGGGACATGACGTAACCCTGCCTTAGAACAGGGACATGACGTAACCCTGCCTTACAACAGGGACATGACGTAACCCTGCCTTACAACAGGGACATGACGTAACCCTGCCTTAGAACAGGGACATGACGTAACCCTGCCTTACAACAGGGACATGACGTAACCCTGCCTTACAACAGGGACATGACGTAACCCTGCCTTACAACAGGGACATGACGTAACCCTGCCTTACAACAGGGACATGACGTAACCCTGCCTCAGAACAGGGACATGACGTTACCCTGCCTTACAAAAGGGACATGACGTAACCCTGCCTTACAACAGGGACATGACGTAACCCTGCCTTAGAACAGGGACATGACGTAACCCTGCCTTAGAACAGGGACATGACGTAACCCTGCCTTACAACAGGGACATGATGTAACCCACGGGTGGTTCTCTTTAACCCACGGGTGGTTTTCTTTGGCCCCCCCAAATTTTTGTGATTGTCGGACATAAAATATTGTAAAAACACCAGGAAATCTGCTCCAAAGTTATTTTCATTTAAGAAATCTGTTCCCAAGTATTCCCACGCATTATGGAGAGACACGTAATCGTATATAAATGTAAGCAAGGTTTGAAATTATTGTTTTAGTCAAACATTATATCTATTTGTGCTTCTCGCGGTCAACTTGCAGTCTACAAATGATTTATAATTATGTTCCAGCCCCCGACCATCCACTCAAGAAAAAAATTGACCTGCGGCTGAATCTAGTTGATGATCCCTGGTCTAGGGGATAGAGGGTAGGGTAGAGGGGGTTGGGGATAGAGGGTAGGGGATAGGGGATAGAGGGTAGGGGATAGGGGGTTGGGGATAGAGGGTAGGGGATAGGGGGTTGGGGATAGAGGGTAGGGTAGAGGGGGTTGGGGATAGAGGGTAGGGGGTAGGGGATAGAGGGTGAGGGGGTTGGGGATAGAGGGTAGGGGATAGGGGATAGAGGGTAGGGGATAGGGGTTGGGGATAGAGGGTAGGGGATAGGGGTTGGGGATAGAGGGTCGGGTAGAGGGGTTGGGGATAGAGGGTAGGGGATAGGGGTTGGGGATAGAGGGTAGGGGATGGGGGTTGGGGATAGAGGGTAGGGGGTAGGGGTTGAGGATAGAGGGTAGGGGATAGGGGATAAAGGGTAGGGGATAGGGGATTGGGGATAGAGGGTAGGGGTTAGGGGGTTGGGATAGAGGGTAGGGGATAGAGGGTAGGGGATAGGGGGTTGGGGATAGAGGGTAGGGGATAGGGGGTTGGGGATAGAGGGTAGGGGATAGAGGGTAGGGGATAGGGGGTTGGGGACAGAGGGCACGGGATAGGGGGTTGGGGATAGGGGATAGAGGGTAGGGGATAGGTGGTTGGGGATAGAGGGTAGGGGCTAGGGGGTTGGGGATAGAGGGTAGGGTAGAGGGGGTTGGGGATAGAGGGTAGGGGATAGAGGGTAGGGGATAGGGGTTGGGGACAGAGGGTAGGGTAGAGGGGGTTGGGGAGAGGGTAGGGGATAGAGGGTAGGGGATAGGGGGTTGGGGATAGAGGGTAGTGGATAGGGGTTGGGGATAGGGGGTAGGGGATAGAGGGTAGGGAATAGGGGATTGGGATAGAGGGTAGGGGATAGGGGGTTGGGGATAGAGGGTAGGGAACAGGGGGTTGGGGATAGAGGGTAGGGGATAGGGGGTAGGGGATAGAGGGTAGGGTAGAGGGGGTTGGGGATAGGGGGTAGGGTAGAGGGGTTGGGGATAGAGGGTAGGGTAGAGGGGTTGGGGATAGAGGGTAGGGGATAAGGGATAGAGGGTAGGGGATAGGGGTTGGGGATAGAGGGTAGGGGATAGGGGATAGAGGGTAGGGGATAGGGGGTTGGGGATAGAGGGTAGGGGATAGGGGTTGGGGATAGAGGGTAGGGTAGAGGGGGTTGGGGATAGATGGTAGGGGTTGGGGATAGAGGGTAGGGGTAGGGGGTTGGGGATAGAGGGTAGGGAATGGGGGTTGAGGATAGAGGGTAGGGGCTGGGGATAGAGGGTAGGGGATAGGGGGTTGGGGATAGAGGGTAGGGGTTAGGGGGTTGGGGATAGAGGGTAGGGGATAGGGAATAGAGGGTAGGGGATAGGGGGTTGGGGATAGAGGGTAGGGGTTAGGGGTTGGGGATAGAGGGTAGGGTAGAGGGGTTGGGGATAGAGGGTGGGGATAGAGGGTAGGGGATAGGGGTTGGGGATAGAGGGTAGGGGATAGGGGGTTGGGGATAGAGGGTAGGGGATAGAGGGTAGGGGATAGGGGTTGGGGATAGAGGGTACGGGATAGGGGTTGGGGATAGAGGGTAGGGGTAAGGGGATAGAGGGTAGTGGATAGGGGGTTGGGGATAGAGGGTAGGGGCTAGGGGGTTGGGGATAGAGGGTAGGGTAGAGGGGTTGGGGGTAGAGGGTAGGGGATAGAGGGTAGGGGATAGGGGGTTGGGGATAGAGGGTAGGGTAGAGGGGGTTGGGGAGAGGGTAGGGGATAGGGGTTGGGGATAGAGGGTAGGGGTAGAGGGGTTGGGGAGAGGGTAGGGGTAGGGGATAGGGGTTGGGGATAGAGGGTAGGGGATAGGGGGTTGGGGATAGAGGGTAGGGGATAGGGGTTGGGGATAGAGGATAGGGGATAGGGGTTGGGGATAGAGGGTAGGGGATAGGGGGTTGGGGATAGAGGGTAGTGGATAGGGGTTGGGCATAGGGGGTAGGGATAGGGGGTAGGGAATAGGGGATTGGGGATAGAGGGTAGGGGATAGGGGGTTGGGGATAGAGGGTAGGGGACAGGGGTTGGGGATAGAGGGTAGGGGATAGGGGGTAGGGGATAGAGGGTAGGGTAGAGGGGTTGGGGATAGGGGTAGGGTAGAGGGGTTGGGGATAGGGGGTAGGGTAGAGGGGGTTGGGGATAGAGGGTAGGGGATAGAGGGTAGGGTAGAGGGGGTTGGGGATAGAGGGTAGGGGATAGGGGATAGGGGGTAGGGGATAGAGCGTAGGGGATAGAGGATAGGGGATTGGGGTTGATGTTGGATGGGGCTACAGTACAGTCAGTGTGAAGATTTTAAAGCTGCAGTCCAGGTTGAAACAGACCAGTCTCCTAACCTCTGTGTGTATCCCCCTAGTGAGGGGTGAGGATACAACTGAAGCCCACAAGTACTCACTCTTCCCCTACCCCCTACCCCCTATCCCCTACCCCCTATTTCTAGAGATGCTGATATTCCCAGATCTTCTCACACAAGTCTAGCACCCTAATATCCTCATACTAAAAGGCCCCTCAGACCTACTGTGCTAAATAGTGTATTATCCATGGAATAATAGGTAGTATACTATTAATAACCAGAGAGAGAGAGAGAGAGAGAGAGAGACAGAGAGAGAGAGAGAGAGAGAGAGAGAGAGAGAGGGAGAGAGAGAGAGAGAGAGAGATAGAGAGAGAGAGACAGAGAGAGAGAGAGATTCTCACAAGGCTGTAAACCAACTGACTTTATTACCATACCATAGTAGGGGCTTCATCTGTTGTCATGGATACCTGTATAGTAGTAGATGACTGTGTTTTTATCAATGAACCTGTTGAACTTAAACATATGTTCTTCCTTCATTTGTCTTATTAGTCTCATAACCTTGATGGGGAATTGTTCTGCTGCCAAAGACATACAACATCCACAAGCAGTGTTTAGATGGTAAACAAATCTCCCTATCCTGGACTGGAGTGTTTAGATGGTAAACAAATCTCCCTATCCTGGACTGGAGTGTTTAGATGGTGAACGTATCTCCCTGTCCTGGACTGGAGTGTTTAGATGGTAAACAAATCTCCCTATCCTGGACTGGAGTGTTTAGATGGTGAACGTATCTCCCTGTCCTGGACTGGAGTGTATAGATGGTAAACAAATCTCCCTATCCTGGACTGGAGTGTTTAGATGGTAAACAAATCTCCCTATCCTAGACTGAAGTGTTTAGATGGTGAACGTATCTCCCTATCCTGGACTGGAGTGTTTAGATGGTGACCGTGTCTCCCTATCCTGGACTGGAGTGTTTAGATGGTGACCGTGTCTCCCTATCCTGGACTGGAGTGTTTAGATGGTGAACGTATCTCCCTATCCTGGACTGGAGTGTTTAGATGGTGACCGTGTCTCCCTATCCTGGACTGGAGTGTTTAGATGGTGAACGTATCTCCCTATCCTGGACTGGAGTGTTTAGATGGTGACCGTGTCTCCCTATCCTGGACTGGAGTGTTTAGATGGTGACCGTGTCTCCCTATCCTGGACTGGAGTGTTTAGATGGTAAACAAATCTCCCTATCCTGGACTGGAGTGTTCAGATGGTGAATGTATCTCCCTGTCCTGGACTGGAGTGTATAGATGGTAAACAAATCTCCCTATCCTGGACTGGAGTGTTTAGATGGTGAACGTATCTCCCTGTCCTGGACTGGAGTGTTTAGATGGTGAATGTATCTCCCTGTCCTGGACTGCAGTGTTTAGATGGTGAACGTATCTCCCTATCCTGGACTGGAGTGTATAGATGGTAAACAAATCTCCCTATCCTGGACTGGAGTGTTTAGATGGTGAACGTATCTCCCTGTCCTGGACTGGAGTGTTTAGATGGTGACCGTGTCTCCCTATCCTGGACTGCAGTGTTTAGATGGTGAACGTATCTCCCTATCCTGGACTGCAGTGTTTAGAAGGTGAACGTATCTCCCTATCCTGGAATGGAGTGTTCAGATGGTGAACGTATCTCCCTATCCTGGACTGGAGTGTTCAGATGGTGAATGTATCTCCCTGTCCTGGACTGGAGTGTTTAGATGGTAAACAAATCTCCCTATCCTGGAATGGAGTGTTCAGATGGTGAACGTATCTCCCTATCCTGGACTGGAGTGTTTAGATGGTAAACAAATCTCCCTATCCTGGACTGGGGTGTTTAGATGGTAAACAAATCTCCCTATCCTGGACTGGAGTGTTCAGATGGTGAACGTATCTCCCTATCCTGGACTGCAGTGTTCAGATAGTGAACGTATCTCCCTGTCCTGGACTAGAGTGTTTAGATGGTGACCGTGTCTCCCTATCCTGGACTGGAGTGTTTAGATGGTGACCGTGTCTCCCTATCCTGGACTGGAGTGTTTAGATGGTGAACGTATCTCCCTATCCTGGACTGGAGTGTTTAGATGGTGACCGTGTCTCCCTATCCTGGACTGGAGTGTTTAGATGGTGACCGTGTCTCCCTATCCTGGACTGCAGTGTTTAGCAGTACCAGGACTGATAATGATGCTGTTGCTTCCCCTAAAGCAATCTGTTTAGTAGCTACTCCATTCCTCGGTTTCTACACCCGTCTCTCTCTTCCACTGGGGGCCAGGTAGCCTAGCCGTTAGAGTGTTGGCCCAGTGACTGAAATGTTGTTGAATCCCTGAGCTGACAAGGTGAGAAATCTGTTATGTTGCCCTTGAGCAAGGCACTTAACCCTAATTGTTTCAGGGTTGCCATTTATAAAGGCTGACCCTGGCTGACACATTTCCAATGCACACTGGTAGAGAGAGAGAAACACTTCCCACCTGTACATGTGTGAAATAGGACAACTATAAGCACCCACAGCTCATGTGTTTTGTAGTATTGCTGTAATCCATTTTCCATAGTGTATATGACTGACTCAACACTGTGATATGGACCATGTATGAGTTGGATTTAATGTCTCATCCCAACCTACCTTCTTCCCTTAACCCATGAACAGTTCAATCACCTAAGTAATCTCACATGTCATCCGTCAGTCATGTGACCCTCACAACCAGGAAGTGCAGAGAGGGTAGAGCAGGGTTCCCCAACTGGTGATTTTATTTGGCCACCTAAGTTTTCTGAGTTATTTTTACATTTTTTATTGTTGGACAGAAAAAAGAAAAGAAAACAGTAAATCAGCTCCAAGTGATGTTAATGTTGGAAATCTGTTCCAAGGTATTACCACACATCATAGAGAGAGACTGTAATGCGGGTCGTCTAATGGGGACCAAGACGCGGCGTGTTCCGTGCTCATATTTACTTTTATTAAACTCAAAATGTCTGACAACAGGGACATGATGTAACCCTGCCTTAGAACAGGGACATGACGTTACCCTGCCTTAGAACAGGGACATGACGTAACCCTGCCTTACAACAGGGACATGATGTAACCCTGCCTTAGAACAGGGACATGACGTTACCCTGCCTTAGAACAGGGACATGACGTAACCCTGCCTTAGAACAGGGACATGACGTAACCCTGCCTTAAAACAGGGACATGACGTAACCCTGCCTTACAACAGGGACATGACGTAACCCTGCCTTACAACAGGGACATGACGTAACCCTGCCTTAGAACAGGGACATGACGTAACCCTGCCTTACAACAGGGACATGACGTAACCCTGCCTTACAACAGGGACATGACGTAACCCTGCCTTACAACAGGGACATGACGTAACCCTGCCTTAGAACAGGGACATGACGTAACCCTGCCTTAGAACAGGGACATGACGTAACCCTGCCTTACAACAGGGACATGACGTAATCCTGCCTTACAACAGGGACATGACGTAACCCTGCCTTAAAACAGGGACATGAAGTAACCCTGCCTTACAACAGGGACATGACGTAACCCTGCCTTAAAACAGGGACATGACGTAACCCTGCCTTACAACAGGGACATGACGTTACCCTGCCTTAGAACAGGGACATGACGTAACCCTGCCTTAGAACAGGGACATGACGTAACCCTGCCTTAAAACAGGGACATGACGTAACCCTGCCTTACAACAGGGACATGACGTAACCCTGCCTTACAACAGGGACATGACGTAACCCTGCCTTAGAACAGGGACATGACGTAACCCTGCCTTACAACAGGGACATGACGTAACCCTGCCTTACAACAGGGACATGACGTAACCCTGCCTTACAACAGGGACATGACGTAACCCTGCCTTACAACAGGGACATGACGTAACCCTGCCTTAGAACAGGGACATGACGTAACCCTGCCTTAGAACAGGGTCATGACGTAACCCTGCCTTACAACAGGGACATGACGTAATCCTGCCTTACAACAGGGACATGACGTAACCCTGCCTTAAAACAGGGACATGAAGTAACCCTGCCTTACAACAGGGACATGACGTAACCCTACCTTAAAACAGGGACATGACGTAACCCTGCCTTACAACAGTGACATGATGTAACCCTGCCTTACAACAGGGACATGATGTAACCCTGCCTTACAACAGGGACATGACGTAACCCTGCCTTACAACAGGGACATGACGTAACCCTGCCTTACAACAGGGACATGACGTAACCCTGCCTTACAACAGGGACATGACGTAACCCTGCCTTACAACAGTGACATGATGTAACCCTGCCTTACAACAGGGACATGATGTAACCCTGCCTTACAACAGGGACATGACGTAACCCTGCCTTAAAACAGGGACATGACGTAACCCTGCCTTACAACAGGGACATGACGTAACCCTGCCTTACAACAGGGACATGACGTAACCCTGCCTTAAAACAGGGACATGACGTAACCCTGCCTTACAACAGTGACATGATGTAACCCTGCCTTACAACAGGGACATGACGTAACCCTGCCTTACAACAGGGACATGACGTAACCCTGCCTTACAACAGGGACATGATGTAACCCTGCCTTAGAACAGGGACATGACGTAACCCTGCCTTAGAACAGGGACATGACGTAACCCTGCCTTACAACAGGGACATGACGTAACCCTGCCTTACAACAGGGACATGACGTAACCCTGCCTTACAACAGGGACATGACGTAACCCTGCCTTAGAACAGGGACATGACGTAACCCTGCCTTACAACAGGGACATGACGTAACCCTGTCTGACAACAGGGACATGACGTAACCCTGTCTGACAACAGGGACATGATGTAACCCTGCCTTAGAACAGGGACATGACGTTACCCTGCCTTACAACAGGGACATGATGTAACCCTGCCTTAGAACAGGGACATGACGTAACCCTGCCTTAAAACAGGGACATGACGTAACCTTGTCTGACAACAGGGACATGACGGAACCCTGCCTTACAACAGGGACATGACGTAACCCTGCCTTACAACAGGGACATGACGTAACCCTGTCTGACAACAGGGACATGACGTAACCCTGCCTTACAACAGGGACATGACGTAACCCTGCCTTACAACAGGGACATGACGTAACCCTGCCTTAGAACAGGGACATGACGTAACCCTGCCTTACAACAGGGACATGACGTAACCCTGCCTTACTACAGGGACATGACGTAACCCTGCCTTACAAAAGGGACATGACGTAACCCTGCCTTACAACAGGGACTTGACGTAACCCTGCCTTACAACAGGGACATGACGTAACCCTGCCTTAGAACAGGGACATGACGTAACCCTGCCTTACAACAGGGACATGACGTAACCCTGCCTTAGAACAGGGACATGATGTAACCCTGCCTTACAACAGGGACATGACGTAACCCTGCCTTACAACAGGGACATGACGTAACCCTGCCTTAGAACAGGGACATGACGTAACCCTGCCTTACAACAGGGACATGACGTAACCCTGCCTTACAACAGGGACATGACGTAACCCTGCCTTAGAACAGGGACATGACGTAACCCTGCCTTACAACAGGGACATGACGTAACCCTGCCTTACAACAGGGACATGACGTAACCCTGCCTTAGAACAGGGACATGACGTAACCCTGCCTTACAGCAGGGACATGACGTAACCCTGCCTTACAACAGGGACATGACGTAACCCTGCCTTACAACAGGGACATGACGTAACCCTGCCTTACAACAGGGACATGACGTAACCCTGCCTTACAACAGGGACATGACGTAACCCTGCCTTAGAACAGGGACATGACGTAACCCTGCCTTACAACAGGGACATGACGTAACCCTGCCTTACAACAGGGACATGACGTAACCCTGCCTTAGAACAGGGACATGACGTTACCCTGCCTTACAAAAGGGACATGACGTAACCCTGCCTTACAACAGGGACATGACGTAACCCTGCCTTAGAACAGGGACATGACGTAACCCTGCCTTACAACAGGGACATGACGTAACCCTGCCTTACAACAGGGACATGACGTAACCCTGCCTTACAACAGGGACATGACGTAACCCTGCCTTACAACAGGGACATGACGTAACCCTGCCTTAAAACAGGGACATGATGTAACCCACGGGTGGTTCTCTTTAACCCACGGGTGGTTTTCTTTGGCCCCCCCAAATTTTTGTGATTGTCGGACATAAAATATTGTAAAAACACCAGGAAATCTGCTCCAAAGTTATTTTCATTTAAGAAATCTGTTCCCAAGTATTCCCACGCATTATGGAGAGACACGTAATCGTATATAAATGTAAGCAAGGTTTGAAATTATTGTTTTAGTCAAACATTATATCTATTTGTGCTTCTCACGGTCAACTTGCAGTCTACAAATGATTTATAATTATGTTCCAGCCCCCCGACCATCCACTCAAGAAAAAAATTGACCTGCGGCTGAATCTAGTTGATGATCCCTGGTCTAGGGGATAGAGGGTAGGGTAGAGGGGGTTGGGGATAGAGGGTAGGGGATAGGGGATAGAGGGTAGGGGATAGGGGGTTGGGGATAGAGGGTAGGGTAGAGGGGTTGGGGATAGAGGGTAGGGGATAGGGGATAGAGGGTAGGGGTTGGGGATAGAGGGTAGGGGATAGGGGATAGAGGGTAGGGGATAGGGGGTTGGGGATAGAGGGTAGGGGATAGGGGTTGGGGATAGAGGGTCGGGTAGAGGGGGTTGGGGATAGAGGGTAGGGGGTAGGGGGTTGGGGATAGAGGGTAGGGGATGGGGGTTGGGGATAGAGGGTAGGGGCTAGGGGGTTGGGGATAGAGGGTAGGGGATAGGGGATAAAGGGTAGGGGATAGGGGATTGGGGATAGAGGGTAGGGGTTAGGGGTTGGGGATAGAGGGTAGGGGATAGAGGGTAGGGGATAGGGGGTTGGGGATAGAGGGTAGGGGATAGGGGTTGGGGATAGAGGGTAGGGGATAGAGGGTAGGGGATAGGGGGTTGGGGATAGAGGGTACGGGATAGGGGGTTGGGGATAGGGGATAGAGGGTAGGGGATAGGTGGTTGGGGATAGAGGGTAGGGGCTAGGGGGTTGGGGATAGAGGGTAGGGTAGAGGGGTTGGGGATAGAGGGTAGGGGATAGAGGGTAGGGGATAGGGGGTTGGGGACAGAGGGTAGGGTAGAGGGGTTGGGGAGAGGGTAGGGGATAGAGGGTAGGGGATAGGGGGTTGGGGATAGAGGGTAGTGGATAGGGGTTGGGGATAGGGGTAGGGGATAGAGGGTAGGGAATAGGGGATTGGGATAGAGGGTAGGGGATAGGGGTTGGGGATAGAGGGTAGGGGACAGGGGTTGGGGATAGAGGGTAGGGGATAGGGGTAGGGGATAGAGGGTAGGGTAGAGGGGTTGGGGATAGGGGGTAGGGTAGAGGGGTTGGGGATAGAGGGTAGGGTAGAGGGGTTGGGGATAGAGGGTAGGGGATAAGGGATAGAGGGTAGGGGATAGGGGTTGGGGATAGAGGGTAGGGGATAGGGGATAGAGGGTAGGGGATAGGGGGTTGGGGATAGAGGGTAGGGGATAGGGGTTGGGGATAGAGGGTAGGGTAGAGGGGTTGGGGATAGATGGTAGGGGTTGGGGATAGAGGGTAGGGGTAGGGGTTGGGGATAGAGGGTAGGGGATGGGGGGTTGGGGATAGAGGGTAGGGGCTGGGGATAGAGGGTAGGGGATAGGGGTTGGGGATAGAGGGTAGGGGTTAGGGGTTGGGGATAGAGGGTAGGGGATAGGGAATAGAGGGTAGGGGATAGGGGTTGGGGATAGAGGGTAGGGGTTAGGGGGTTGGGGATAGAGGGTAGGGGGGGTTGGGGATAGAGGGTAGGGGATAGGGGTTGGGGATAGAGGGTAGGGATAGGGGTTGGGGATAGAGGGTAGGGGATAGAGGGTAGGGGATAGGGGGTTGGGGATAGAGGGTGCGGGATAGGGGTTGGGGATAGAGGGTAGGGGTAAGGGGATAGAGGGTAGGGGATAGGGGTTGGGGATAGAGGGTAGGGGCTAGGGGTTGGGGATAGAGGGTAGGGTAGAGGGGTTGGGGGTAGAGGGTAGGGGATAGAGGGTAGGGGATAGGGGTTGGGGATAGAGGGTAGGGTAGAGGGGTTGGGGAGAGGGTAGGGGATAGGGGTTGGGGATAGAGGGTAGGGGTATAGGGGGTTGGGGATAGAGGGTAGGGTAGAGGGGGTTGGGGAGAGGGTAGGGGGTGGGGATAGGGGTTGGGGATAGAGGGTAGGGGATAGGGGGTTGGGGATAGAGGGTAGGGGATAGGGGTTGGGGATAGAGGATAGGGGATAGGGGTTGGGGATAGAGGGTAGGGGATAGGGGTTGGGGATAGAGGGTAGTGGATAGGGGTTGGGGATAGGGGGTAGGGATAGGGGGTAGGGAATAGGGGATTGGGGATAGAGGGTAGGGATAGGGGTTGGGGATAGAGGGTAGGGGACAGGGGGTTGGGGATAGAGGGTAGGGGATAGGGGGTAGGGGATAGAGGGTAGGGTAGAGGGGTTGGGGATAGGGGTAGGGTAGAGGGGTTGGGGATAGAGGGTAGGGTAGAGGGGTTGGGGATAGAGGGTAGGGGATAGAGGGTAGGGTAGAGGGGGTTGGGGATAGAGGGTAGGGGATAGGGGATAGGGGGTAGGGGATAGAGCGTAGGGGATAGAGGATAGGGGATTGGGGTTGATGTTGGATGGGGCTACAGTACAGTCAGTGTGAAGATTTTAAAGCTGCAGTCCAGGTTGAAACAGACCAGTCTCCTAACCTCTGTGTGTATCCCCCTAGTGAGGGGTGAGGATACAACTGAAGCCCACAAGTACTCACTCTTCCCCTACCCCCTACCCCCTATCCCCTACCCCCTATTTCTAGAGATGCTGATATTCCCAGATCTTCTCACACAAGTCTAGCACCCTAATATCCTCATACTAAAAGGCCCCTCAGACCTACTGTGCTAAATAGTGTATTATCCATGGAATAATAGGTAGTATACTATTAATAACCAGAGAGAGAGAGAGAGAGACAGAGAGACAGAGAGAGAGAGAGAGAGAGAGAGAGAGAGAGAGGGAGGGAGAGAGAGAGAGAGAGAGATAGAGAGAGAGAGACAGAGAGAGAGAGAGATTCTCACAAGGCTGTAAACCAACTGACTTTATTACCATACCATAGTAGGGGCTTCATCTGTTGTCATGGATACCTGTATAGTAGTAGATGACTGTGTTTTTATCAATGAACCTGTTGAACTTAAACATATGTTCTTCCTTCATTTGTCTTATTAGTCTCATAACCTTGATGGGGAATTGTTCTGCTGCCAAAGACATACAACATCCACAAGCAGTGTTTAGATGGTAAACAAATCTCCCTATCCTGGACTGGAGTGTTTAGATGGTAAACAAATCTCCCTATCCTGGACTGGAGTGTTTAGATGGTGAACGTATCTCCCTGTCCTGGACTGGAGTGTTTAGATGGTAAACAAATCTCCCTATCCTGGACTGGAGTGTTTAGATGGTGAACGTATCTCCCTGTCCTGGACTGGAGTGTATAGATGGTAAACAAATCTCCCTATCCTGGACTGGAGTGTTTAGATGGTAAACAAATCTCCCTATCCTAGACTGAAGTGTTTAGATGGTGAACGTATCTCCCTATCCTGGACTGGAGTGTTTAGATGGTGACCGTGTCTCCCTATCCTGGACTGGAGTGTTTAGATGGTGACCGTGTCTCCCTATCCTGGACTGGAGTGTTTAGATGGTGAACGTATCTCCCTATCCTGGACTGGAGTGTTTAGATGGTGACCGTGTCTCCCTATCCTGGACTGGAGTGTTTAGATGGTGAACGTATCTCCCTATCCTGGACTGGAGTGTTTAGATGGTGACCGTGTCTCCCTATCCTGGACTGGAGTGTTTAGATGGTGACCGTGTCTCCCTATCCTGGACTGGAGTGTTTAGATGGTAAACAAATCTCCCTATCCTGGACTGGAGTGTTCAGATGGTGAATGTATCTCCCTGTCCTGGACTGGAGTGTATAGATGGTAAACAAATCTCCCTATCCTGGACTGGAGTGTTTAGATGGTGAACGTATCTCCCTGTCCTGGACTGGAGTGTTTAGATGGTGAATGTATCTCCCTGTCCTGGACTGCAGTGTTTAGATGGTGAACGTATCTCCCTATCCTGGACTGGAGTGTATAGATGGTAAACAAATCTCCCTATCCTGGACTGGAGTGTTTAGATGGTGAACGTATCTCCCTGTCCTGGACTGGAGTGTTTAGATGGTGACCGTGTCTCCCTATCCTGGACTGCAGTGTTTAGATGGTGAACGTATCTCCCTATCCTGGACTGCAGTGTTTAGAAGGTGAACGTATCTCCCTATCCTGGAATGGAGTGTTCAGATGGTGAACGTATCTCCCTATCCTGGACTGGAGTGTTCAGATGGTGAATGTATCTCCCTGTCCTGGACTGGAGTGTTTAGATGGTAAACAAATCTCCCTATCCTGGAATGGAGTGTTCAGATGGTGAACGTATCTCCCTATCCTGGACTGGAGTGTTTAGATGGTAAACAAATCTCCCTATCCTGGACTGGGGTGTTTAGATGGTAAACAAATCTCCCTATCCCGGACTGGAGTGTTCAGATGGTGAACGTATCTCCCTATCCTGGACTGCAGTGTTCAGATAGTGAACGTATCTCCCTGTCCTGGACTAGAGTGTTTAGATGGTGACCGTGTCTCCCTATCCTGGACTGGAGTGTTTAGATGGTGACCGTGTCTCCCTATCCTGGACTGGAGTGTTTAGATGGTGAACGTATCTCCCTATCCTGGACTGGAGTGTTTAGATGGTGACCGTGTCTCCCTATCCTGGACTGGAGTGTTTAGATGGTGACCGTGTCTCCCTATCCTGGACTGCAGTGTTTAGCAGTACCAGGACTGATAATGATGCTGTTGCTTCCCCTAAAGCAATCTGTTTAGTAGCTACTCCATTCCTCGGTTTCTACACCCGTCTCTCTCTTCCACTGGGGGCCAGGTAGCCTAGCCGTTAGAGTGTTGGCCCAGTGACTGAAATGTTGTTGAATCCCTGAGCTGACAAGGTGAGAAATCTGTTATGTTGCCCTTGAGCAAGGCACTTAACCCTAATTGTTTCAGGGTTGCCATTTATAAAGGCTGACCCTGGCTGACACATTTCCAATGCACACTGGTAGAGAGAGAGAAACACTTCCCACCTGTACATGTGTGAAATAGGACAACTATAAGCACCCACAGCTCATGTGTTTTGTAGTATTGCTGTAATCCATTTTCCATAGTGTATATGACTGACTCAACACTGTGATATGGACCATGTATGAGTTGGATTTAATGTCTCATCCCAACCTACCTTCTTCCCTTAACCCATGAACAGTTCAATCACCTAAGTAATCTCACATGTCATCCGTCAGTCATGTGACCCTCACAACCAGGAAGTGCAGAGAGGGTAGAGCAGGGTTCCCCAACTGGTGATTTTATTTGGCCACCTAAGTTTTCTGAGTTATTTTTACATTTTTTATTGTTGGACAGAAAAAAGAAAAGAAAACAGTAAATCAGCTCCAAGTGATGTTAATGTTGGAAATCTGTTCCAAGGTATTACCACACATCATAGAGAGAGACTGTAATGCGGGTCGTCTAATGGGGACCAAGACGCGGCGTGTTCCGTGCTCATATTTACTTTTATTAAACTCAAAATCAAATAATCAACAAAATGACCGTAAACAGTCCCGTCAGGTGCAACATACACAAAACAGGAAACAACCACCCACAAAACACAGGAAAAAACACCCCTACTAAATAGGACCTTCAATTAGAGGCAACGAGGACGACGTGACAGTACCCCCCCCCAAAGGTGCAGACCCCGTATGCACCTCAAACAAAACACAAAATTAACCCCAAATAAAGGGAGGGAAGGGAGGGTGGCTACCGTCACCGACGGCTTCCGTGCTACACCCCCCCTTCCCAAACCTCCCCCCACGGAGGTGACTCTGGCTTCGGGCTTAATCCCCACTCTAACCTGTCCACCCCTGCTGAAGGCTCTGGGCTGAGGGGCGACTCTGGCTGCGCCGGACTGGCGGGCCGACTCTGGCTGCGCCGGAAGCTCTAGACGGGACACTGTTGCCGGAAACTCTAGACGGGGCACTGTTGCCGGAAACTCTAGACGGGGCACTGTCGCCGGAAGCTCTAGACGGGGCACTGTCGCCGGAAGCTCTAGACGGGGCACTGTCGCCGGAAGCTCTAGACGGGGCACTGTCGCCGGAAGCTCTAGACGGGGCACTGTCGCCGGAAGCTCTAGACGGGGCACTGTCGCCGGAAGCTCTAGACGGGGCACTGTCGCCGGAAACTCTAGACGGGGCACTGTCGCCGGAAACTCTAGACGGGGCACTGTCGCCGGAAGCTCTAGACGGGGCACTGTCGCCGGAAGCTCTAGACGGGGCACTGTCGCCGGAAGCTCTAGACGGGGCACTGTCGCCGGAAGCTCTAGACGGGTCAATGTCGCCGGAAGCTCTAGACGGGGCACTGTCGCCGGAAGCTCTAGACGGGGCACTGTCGCCGGAAGCTCTAGACGGGGACTGCGCACTAAAGGCCTGATGCGTGGGACTGGCTTTGGAGGCGCCAGACTAGTGACACGCACCACAGGGCTAGTGCGAGGAGCAGCAACAGGACGTACTGGACTGGGCAGGCGCACTAAAGTCCTGGTGCGTGGGGCTGGCTTAGGAGGCGCCAGCCTAGTAACACGCACCTCAGGGCTAGTGCGAGGAGCAGGACGTACTGGACTGTGGAGGCTTACCGGAGAGAGAGTGCGAGAAGCAGGCACATGCTCGCCACAATAAGCACGGGGAGTTTGCTCAGGGCTTACCCCTGGGCCAGCCAAACTCTCGTTCTTCCCTGGTAGGCTCCGATAACGTTCAATAACTTGGAGGAACAGCTGCCTTCAATTAAAGGTCAACCCAAGAAACTAAACATAGAAATAGACACACTAGAATAAACATAGAAATATATTAACATAGAGAGTGTGTGGGGATTACTGTGTGTGTGGATTACTGTGTGTGGGGATTACTGTGTGTGGGGATTACTGTGTGTGTGTTTGTGTGTGGGGATTACTGTGTATGTGTTTGTGTTTGTGTGTGGGGATTACTGTGTGTGTTTGTGTTTGTGTGTGGGGATTACTGAGTGTGTGTTTGTGTGTGGGGATTACTGTGTGTGTGTTTGTGTGTGGGGATTACAGTGTGTGTGTTTGTGTGTGTGGGGGGATTACTGAGTGTGTGTTTGTGTGTGGGGATTACTGTGTGTGTTTGTGTTTGTGTGTGGGGATTACTGTGTGTGTGGATTACTGTGTGTGTGTGTGGGGATTACTGAGTGTGTGTTTGTGTGTGGGGATTACTGTGTGTGTGTTTGTGTGTGGGGATTACTGTGTGTGTGTTTGTGTGTGGGGGGGATTACTGAGTGTGTGTTTGTGTGTGGGGATTACTGTGTGTGTGTTTGTGTTTGTGTGTGGGGATTACTGTGTGTGTGGATTACTGTGTGTGTGTTTGTGTGTGTGTGGATTACTGTGTGTGTGTTTGTGTTTGTGTGTGGGGATTACTGTGTGTGTGGATTACTGTGTGTGTGTTTGTGTGTGTGTGTGGATTACTGTGTGTGTGTTTGTGTTTGTGTGTGGGGATTACTGTGTGTGGATTACTGTGTGTGTGTTTGTGTGTGTGTGGATTACTGTGTGTGTGTTTGTGTGTGGGGATTACTGTGTGTGTGTTTGTCTGTGGGGATTACTGTGTGTTGGGATTACTGTGTGTGTGTTTGTCTGTGGGGATTACTGTTTGTGGGGATTACTGTGTGTGTGTGTGTGTGTGTGTGTGTGTGTGTGTGTGTGTGTGTGTGTGTGTGTGTGTGTGTGTGTGTGTGTGTGTTGGGGGGGTCTTGAGAGGTGGGAGTGTAGTAATAGATAGCTAGGTCGGAGGTTGATGTCTTACTGACTCCATACACAGCCATTACACTGCATCACTATTACTCACTAAAGAGCTTAGGAAGACACACACACACTCTCTGGCTGGTCTCTCCATGGATGTAAGGGCTTTGTGAACACACACACACACACACACACAGAGAGAGAGAGAGAGAGAGAGAGAGAGAGAGAGAGAATTTCACTTGCTTTGGCAATGTAAACATATGTTTCCCATGCCAATAAAGCCCCTTAAATTGAAATTGAATTGAGAGAGGAGAGGATAGGATAGGAGAGGAGAGGAGAGGAGAGGAAAGGAGAGAGAGAGATACTGTATGCACACACACACATATACACACACACAGAGCCAGTGCATTAGCGTTGGTATATGAGTGTGTTTGTTAGATTAGCTCAGTTCAAAAGGCTAATGTCCACCATTACATCCCTGCTGCTTTAACACACTCTGACACTACATCAATATCTACGGACAGAGAGACAGGGAGGGAGGGAAGAAAGGGACGAGGAGAGGAGGGGTGGGGAAGCATCCACAGAGAGCAGAGGGGAAGGATCACAGAGGTGGAGGGGAAGATACTAGATGGAAAGAGGGAGTGAGGGAGGAAGCTGGGGTGAAAAGAGAAAGGAAGAGTAGATTCTGACTGCATGCTGTGTTTGGGTGTGAAGATAGAGGTAATGCCTTGATCAATTACCAATGATGAACCTTCACTGAGCAGGGCAGCAGTGTCTGTGTGTGTGGTGTGTGTGTGTGTGTGTGTGTGTGTGTGGGGCCTTGAGAAAAGCCAGCGTTTCCCACACACACACACTGTCAGACACACACACACACACACACACACACACACACACACACACACACACACACACACACACACACACACACACACACACACACACACACACACACACACACACACACACACACACACACACACACACACACACACACACACACACACACACAGGCCTGTAGTGTTTCTGACTTTAATAAGCTGTTAATAATTCACTGTTGTGGCGGATGAATCAGAATGTATCCCTTTGGACTCTGGTGTTGGCAGTTGCACTTCTTCTCTCAGCTGGGGCTCAGTCACTTGGGGCCCGGAGAGGGGAGAGGTCAGGCTTGTCTTTTACATGTCTCTGGTGCTATGCAGAATATCAGAAAGGGAAGAGGACAGGATGGAACATTGTCTTCATATGTGAATGTGTCTTTACCTATTCTTAAACCATGTGAAGGGATGGCGTGATTAATGGGGAACCAATTACTTGTCTCACAGGTCACTCCCTCCTTTGGCATTGGGGGAAGGTGTATGGCAGTGTCTGGAACCATTGTATGTCCCCTCTGATGCTACACTTATCCTGGGATAGTGTATGACCTAGAGACTCACTCCCCTCAGTGAGCTTGTCCAGGAGTGGAGTCAAGAAGGGTTTACTTGAGATTGGAGTATCTAGAGTTGACAATTGATTTATGCCATTGGATGAGATGGTGTTTTTGTGCTATGAAGTACCAGGAACGGGATTAGAACCTCGTCTTAGGGACCAAACTGAACGATAATTTATAGCGAATGCTGTCTGGCTATGGGATACTCCTCTCTCAAGTAAAAGTCTTTGTGAACTGTTCCTAAGATCTGTGGTTTGTCATGTACGTTGAGAGGGGTGTATCTTGGCTATAAAAGATCTTTGTACTTTTGTGTAGACACTTTTCAATGGTTCATTAGAGATGGCGCATCATTGAAAGTCAAAGTGCTTTTGCAAAGCTCTTATTATTAACCTCTATGGGCTAGGTGGGACGCTAGCGTGCCACCCGTGGTGCACTCCATCAACAGCAGGTGCATTTCAAGAGCGGCAAATTTGAATCCAAATAAATGTCAAAATTAAAAATTTTCAAACATACAACTATTTTACACCCTTTGAAAGATAAACATCTCCTTAATCTAACCACGTTTTACGATTTCAAAAAGGTTTTACGGCGAAAGCATACATTTAGAGTATGTTAGGACAGTACATTTACAAGAGTTGTGTGTAATGTTTTGTCAATTCAAAGACAGGGTCACCAAAACCATAAAACCAGCTAAAATGATGCACTAACCTTTTACAATCTCCATCAGATGACACTCCTAGGACATTATGTTAGACAATGCATGCATTTTTAGTTCTATCAAGTTCATATTTATATCCAAAAACAGCGTTTTACTATGGCATTGATGTTGAGGAAATCGTTTCCTCCAATAACCGGCAGTCAAGTCAGCGTCACAAATTAAATAATTAAAATTAGAAAACATTGGTAAAATATTATATTGTCATTTAAAGAATTATAGATTTACATCTCTTGAACGCAATCAACTTGCCAGATTTAAAAATAACCTTACTGGGAAATCACACTTTGCAATAATCTGAGCACTGCGCCCAGAAAAATACGCGTTGCGATACAGACTAGACGTCATGTTGGGGAGATCTAAAATCGAAAATACTATGTAAATAATCCATTACCTTTGATTCTCTTCATCAGATGTCACTTCCAGGTATCACAGGTCCATAACGAATGTAGTTTTGTTCAAAAAAGCTCATCATTTATGTCCAAAAATCTCCGTCTTGTTAGCACATGATCTAAGCCAGCCGGACTTCTCGTCATGAACGAGGGGAAAAATATATTTCCGTTCGTTCAAACATGTCAAACGTTGTATAGCATAAATCATTAGGGCCTTTTTAACCAGAACATTAATAATATTCAAGGTGGACGAATGCATACTCTTTTATAACGTATTGGAACGAGTGTACCCAACATGAACTCGCGCGCCAGGTGTCTAATGGGCCATCATCGTTCCATGGCTCTTGTTCGGTCAGATCTCCCTCCAGAAGACTCAAAACACTTTGTAAAGGCTGGTGACATCTAGTGGAAGCAATAGGAAGTGCCAAAATATTCCTCAGCCCCTGTGTTTTTCAATGGGATAGGTTTAAAGGTAATACAACACATCAGGTATCCACTTCCTGTCAGAAAATGTCTCAGGGTTTTGCCTGCCAAATGAGTTCTGTTATACTCACAGACACCATTCAAACAGTTTTAGAAAATTTCGGGTGTTTTCTATCCATATGTAATAAGTATATGCATATTCTAGTTACTGGGTAGGAGTGGTAACCAGATTAAATCGGGTATGTTTTTTTATCCAGCCGTGTCAATACTGCCCCCTAGCCCTAACAGGTTAAAGATGTAGTTTAAGTATAACTCTGACTGGTGTGTGAAGTTTGACTCTCCTCATTTGGTAATACAGAAATTAACCACTACACTGCAGAGAGAGAGAGGGAGAGATACAGGGAGGGAGGGAGAAAGAAATAAAGAGAGAGAGAGAGAGAGAGGGAGGGAGAGGTAGAAAAAGTGGGGGATGATGGAAAGATGTAGAGGAAAGAAAAGGAAATGGAATGGAAAGAGGTAGAGGGGGATAGAGGGAGAGATGGATTGTGAAGGAAAAAGTGATGTTGAGAAGGTTGAACGTGAGTGATAGAGGAGGGGAGAGGAAGGAGGTGGAGAAGGTCACAGATAGAGAAACTATATTATCCCTCCATCCATGGGGGCGAAAAGAGAGTGAAGGAAAAAGAGAGGGACATGGGGAGACAGACTGAGAGAAGGGAGGAGAAGATAAATGAATGGGAGGAGCGAGAGAAGGAGAGAGAGAGAGAGAAGGGCATCATTCTTATTCAACAGAGGGCAGATCTCAATGTCCCCTCAATATGAACAGATATTCAATTAGATGGAATAATCATCTGACTCTTTGTCACTGTCACATCTCTCCTTCTCCGTCTCCCTCTCCCTCGCTGTCTTTCTCTCGCCCTCTCTCTTTCTCTCTCCCTCTCCCTCGCTGTCTTTCTCTCTCCCTCTCTCTCCTCTCTCTCTCCCTCTCCCTCTCTCTCTCTCCCTCTCCCTCGCTGTCTTTCTCTCTCCCTCTCTCTGTCTCTCTCTCTCTCTCCCTCCCTCTCTCTCTCTTTCTCTCTCCCTTTCTCTCTGTCTCTCTCCCCCTCCCTCTCTCTCTGTCTCTCTCCCTCCCTCTCTCTCTCTCTCTCTCTCTCTCTCTCTCTCTCTCTCTCTCTCTCTCTCTCTCTCTCTCTCTCTCTCTCTCTCTCTCTCTCTCTCTCTCTCTCACACACACACACACACAGTTCCCATTTAATACGGCCAGCTCACTGTCTCTCCTCTACCAGACAGACAGAGGTGGAACAGATGGAGAGAGAGACCAGAGAGATGGAATGGAGGGAGATAGAGAACCGGGTGAGAGAGGGAGCAGAACCAGAAACGGCTCTTTTCCCTGTCTGTCCATGTGAGTGGCTCATTGATACTGTCTGAGATCTATTCACTGAGGGACACATTTAATCAACACCTCAATCTGGGTTTTGGGGATGTGTCAAAAACATTATTCCTCTTGCCCTGAGAGAGAGCAAGTCTGGATTCCTGTACCCAACTGTAAAACACTACCTTTACCTCTACAGCTGTCACCTGTGAGTGTGTGTGAGTGTGTGTGAATGTGTGTGTGTTAGCATCCCCAGGGATTTGGGTTTGTGGCTGATTATTCATATCTACCCCCTCCCTCCCTCTCCTGCTCTCACTCACTCACTCACTCACTCACTCACTCACTCACTCACTCACTCACTCACTCACTCACTCACTCACTCACTCACTCACTCACTCACTCACTCACTCACTCACTCACTCACTCACTCACTTAATCTCTTACTCATTCTCTCACTCCCTCATTCTCTCTCCCGCTCTATCTCTCTCTCCCCCCCTTTCGCTCCCTCTCAATTCAATTCCATTTCTCTCTCTCCCTCATTCCCTCCATCCCTAGTGTCCCAGCTCAGCAGATTTTAACCCTGGCTACTCTCTATCTCCTCTCTGTCAGCCCCTACTCCCTCTCTCTGTCTCTCTCTCTCTCTTCATTCTATCTCCTCTCTGTCAGCCCCTACTCCCTCTCTCTCTCTTCATTCTATCTCCTCTCTGTCAGCCCCTACTCTCTCTCTCTCTCTTCATTCTATCTCCTCTCTGTCAGCCCCTACTCCCTCTCTCTCTCTTCATTCTATCTCCTGTCTGTCAGCCCCTACTCCCTCTCTCTCTCTCTCTCTCTTCATTCTATCTCCTCTCTGTCAGCCCCTACTCTCTCTCTCTCTCTTCATTCTATCTCCTCTCTGTCAACCCCTACTCCCTCTCTCTCTCTTCATTCTATCTCCTCTCTGTCAGTCCCTACTCCCCCTCTCTCTCTTCATTCTATCTCCTCTCTGTCAACCCCTACTCCCTCTCTCTCTCTTCATTCTATCTCCTCTCTGTCAGCCCCTACTCCCTCTCTCTCTCTCTTCATTCTATCTCCTCTCTGTCAGCCCCTACTCCCTCTCTCTCTCTTCATTCTATCTCCTCTCTGTCAGCCCCTACTCTCTCTCTCTCTCTTCATTCTATCTCCTCTCTGTCAGCCCCTACTCCCTCTCTCTCTCTTCATTCTATCTCCTGTCTGTCAGCCCCTACTCCCTCTCTCTCTCTCTCTCTCTTCATTCTATCTCCTCTCTGTCAGCCCCTACTCTCTCTCTCTCTTCATTCTATCTCCTCTCTGTCAACCCCTACTCCCTCTCTCTCTCTTCATTCTATCTCCTCTCTGTCAGTCCCTACTCCCCCTCTCTCTCTTCATTCTATCTCCTCTCTGTCAACCCCTACTCCCTCTCTCTCTCTTCATTCTATCTCCTCTCTGTCAGCCCTACTCCCTCTCTCTCTCTTCATTCTATCTCCTCTCTGTCAGCCCCTACTCCCTCTCTCGCTCTCTTCATTCTATCTCCTCTCTGTCTGCCCCTACTCCCTCTCTCTCTTCATTCTATCTCCTCTCTGTCAGCCCCTACTCCCTCTCTCTCTCTTCATTCTATCTCCTCTCTGTCAGCCCCTTACTCTCTCTCTCTCTTCATTCTATCTCCTCTCTGTCAGCCCCTACTCCCTCTCTCTCTCTCTTCATTCTATCTCCTCTCTGTCAGCCCCTACTCCCCTCTCTCTCTTCATTCTATCTCCTCTCTGTCAGCCCCTACTCCCTCTCTCTCTCTTCATTCTATCTCCTCTCTGTCAGCCCCTACTCCCTCTCTCTCTCTTCATTCTATCTCCTCTCTGTCAGCCCCTACTCCCTCTCTCTCTCTTCATTCTATCTCCTCTCTGTCTGCCCCTACTCCCTCTCTCTCTCTTCATTCTATCTCCTCTCTGTCAGCCCCTACTCTCTCTCTCTCTCTTCATTCTATCTCCTCTCTGTCAGCCCCTACTCCCTCTCTCTCTCTTCATTCTATCTCCTCTCTGTCAGCCCCTTACTCCCTCTCTCTCTCTTCATTCTATTCTCCTCTCTGTCAGCCCCTACTCCCTCTCTCTCTCTTCATTCTATCTCCTCTCTGTCAGCCCCTACTCCCTCTCTCTCTTCATTCTATCTCCTCTCTGTCAGCCCCTACTCCTCTCTCTCTCTTCATTCTATCTCCTCTCTGTCAGCCCCTACTCCCTCTCTCTCTCTTCATTCTATCTCCTCTCTGTCAGCCCCTACTCCCTCTCTCTCTCTTCATTCTATCTCCTCTCTGTCAGCCCCTACTCCTCCTCTCTCTCTCTCTCTTCATTCTATCTCCTCTCTGTCAGCCCCTACTCCTCTCTCTCTCTCTTCATTCTATCTCCTCTCTGTCAGCCCCTACTCCCTCTCTCTCTCTTCATTCTATCTCCTCTCTGTCAGTCCCTACTCCCTCTCTCTCTCTTCATTCTATCTCCTCTCTGTCAGCCCCTACTCCCTCTCTCTCTCTTCATTCTATCTCCTCTCTGTCAGCCCCTACTCCTCTCTCTCTCTTCATTCTATCTCCTCTCTGTCAGCCCCTACTCCCTCTCTCTCTCTTCATTCTATCTCCTCTCTGTCAGCCCCTACTCCCTCTCTCTCTCTTCATTCTATCTCCTCTCTGTCAGCCCCTACTCCCTCTCTCTCTCTTCATTCTATCTCCTGTCTGTCAGCCCTTACTCCCTCTCTCTCTCTTCATTCTATCTCCTCTCTGTCAGCCCCTACTCTCTCTCTCTCTCTTCATTCTATCTCCTCTCTGTCAGCCCCTACTCCCTCTCTCTCTTCATTCTATCTCCTCTCTGTCAGCCCCTACTCCCTCTCTCTCTCTCTTCATTCTATCTCCTCTCTGTCAGCCCCTACTCCTCTCTCTCTCTTCATTCTATCTCCTCTCTGTCAGCCCCTACTCTCTCTCTCTCTCTTCATTCTATCTCCTCTCTGTCAGCCCCTACTCCCTCTCTCTCTCTTCATTCTATCTCCTCTCTGTCAGCCCCTACTCTCTCTCTCTCTTCATTCTATCTCCTCTCTCTCTCTCTCTCTCTCTTCATTCTATCTCCTCTCTGTCAGCCCCTACTCTCTCTCTCTCTTCATTCTATCTCCTCTCTGTCAGCCCCTACTCCCTCTCTCTCTTCATTCTATCTCCTCTCTGTCAGCCCCTACTCCTCTCTCTCTCTTCATTCTATCTCCTCTCTGTCAGCCCCTACTCCCTCTCTCTCTCTTCATTCTATCTCCTCTCTGTCAGCCCCTACTCCCCCTCTCTCTCTTCATTCTATCTCCTCTCTGTCAGCCCCTACTCCCTCTCTCTCTCTCTTCATTCTATCTCCTCTCTGTCAGCCCTTACTCCCTCTCTCTCTCTTCATTCTATCTCCTCTCTGTCAGCCCCTACTCCTCTCTCTCTCTTCATTCTATCTCCTCTCTGTCAGCCCCTCCTCTCTCTCTCTCTTCATTCTATCTCCTCTCTGTCAGCCCCTACTCCCTCTCTCTCTCTTCATTCTATCTCCTCTCTGTCAGCCCCTACTCCCTCTCTCTCTCTTCATTCTATCTCCTCTCTGTCAGCCCCTACTCCCTCTCTCTCTCTTCATTCTATCTCCTCTCTGTCAGCCCCTACTCCTCTCTCTCTCTTCATTCTATCTCCTCTCTGTCAGCCCCTACTCTCTCTCTCTCTCTTCATTCTATCTCCTCTCTGTCAGCCCCTACTCCCTCTCTCTCTCTCTTCATTCTATCTCCTCTCTGTCAGCCCCTACTCCCTCTCTCTCTCTTCATTCTATCTCCTCTCTGTCAGCCCCTACTCCCTCTCTCTCTCTTCATTCTATCTCCTCTCTGTCAGCCCCTACTCCCTCTCTCTCTCTTCATTCTATCTCCTCTCTGTCAGCCCTTACTCCCTCTCTCTCTCTTCATTCTATCTCCTCTCTGTCAGCCCCTACTCCCTCCCCCTCTCTCTTCATTCTATCTCCTCTCTGTCAGCCCCTACTCCTCTCTCTCTCTCTTCATTCTATCTCCTCTCTGTCAGCCCCTACTCCCTCTCTCTCTCTTCATTCTATCTCCTCTCTGTCAGCCCCTACTCTCTCTCTCTCTCTTCATTCTATCTCCTCTCTGTCAGCCCCTACTCCCTCTCTCTCTCTTCATTCTATCTCCTCTCTGTCAGCCCCTACTCCCTCTCTCTCTCTTCATTCTATCTCCTCTCTGTCAGCCCCCCTCTCTCTCTCTCTCTTCATTCTATCTCCTCTCTGTCAGCCCTCTCTCTCTCTCTTCATTCTATCTCCCTCTGTCAGCCCCTACTCCCTCTCTCTCTCTCTTCATTCTATCTCCTCTCTGTCAGCCCCTACTCCCTCTCTCTCTCTTCATTCTATCTCCTGTCTGTCAGCCCCTACTCCCTCTCTCTCTTCATTCTATCTCCTCTCTGTCAGCCCCTACTCCCTCTCTCTCTCTTCATTCTATCTCTCCTCTCTGTCAGCCCCTAACTCCCTCTCTCTCTCTTCATTCTATCTCCTCTCTGTCAGCCCCTACTCCCCCTCTCTCTTCATTCTATCTCCTCTCTGTCAGCCCCTACTCCTCTCTCTCTTCATTCTATCTCCTCTCTGTCAGCCCCTATCTCCTCTCTCTCTCTTCATTCTATCTCCTCTCTGTCAGCCCCTATCTCTCTCTCTCTTCATTCTATCTCCTCTCTGTCAGCCCCTACTCCCTCTCTCTCTCTTCATTCTATCTCCTCTCTGTCAGCCCCTACTCCTCTCTCTCTTCATTCTATCTCCTCTCTGTCAGCCCCTACTCCCTCTCTCTCTCTTCATTCTATCTCCTCTCTGTCAGCCCCTACTCCCTCTCTCTCTCTTCATTCTATCTCCTCTCTGTCAGCCCTCTCCTCTCTCTCTCTTTCTCTCTCTCTCTGTCAGCCTACTCCTCTCTCTCTTCATCTCTTCTCTCTGTTCTCTCTCTCTCTCTTCCTCTCTGTCAGCCCGCTCCTCTCTCTCTCTCTCTCTATTCTCTCTCTCTCTGTCACTCTTACTCCTCTCTCTCTCTCTGTCATCTCCTCTCTCTCTTTTTCTCGTCTCTCTCTCATTCTCTCTCTGTCAGCCCTCTTCCTCTCTCTCTCTTCATTCTATCTCCTCTCTGTCAGCCCCTTCTCCCTCTCTCTCTCTTCATTCTATCTCCTCTCTGTCAGCCCCTATCTCTCTCTCTCTCTTCATTTCTATCTCCTCTCTGTCAGCCCCTACTCTCTCTCTCTCTCTTCATTCTATCTCCTCTCTGTCAGCCCCTACTCCCTCTCTCTCTCTTCAGTTCTATCTCCTCTCTGTCGCCCCTACTCCCCCTCTCTCTCTTCATTCTATCTCCTCTCTGTCAGCCCCTCTCCTCTCTCTCTCTTCATTCTATCTCTCTCTCTGTCATCTCTCTCTCCTCTCTCTCTTCCTCTCTCTCTCTCTCTTCATTCTGTCTCCTCTCTGTCAGCCCCCTACTCCTCTCTCTCTCTCTTCATTCTATCTCACTCTCTGTCAGCCCCTACTCCCTCTCTCTCTCTTCATTCTATCTCCTCTCTGTAAGCCCCTACTCCCACTCTCTCTTCATTCTATCTCCTCTCTGTCAGCCCTACTCTCTCTCTCTCTTCATTCTATCTCCTCTCTGTCAGCCCTACTCCTCTCTCTCTCTTCATTCTATCTCCTCTCTGTCAGCCCCTACTCTCTCTCTCTCTCTCTTCATTCTATCTCCTCTCTGTTCTCTCTCTCTCTCTCTTCATTCTATCTCCTCTCTGTCAGCCCCTACTCTCTCTCTCTCTCTTCATTCTATCTCCTCTCTGTCAGCCCTACTCCCTCTCTCTCTCTTCATTCTATCTCCTCTCTGTCAGCCCCTCTCCCTCTCTCTCTCTTCATTCTATCTCCTCTCTGTCAGCCCCTACTCTCTCTCTCTCTTCATTCTATCTCCTCTCTGTCAGCCCCTACTCTCTCTCTCTCTCTTCGTTCTATCTCCTCTCTGTCAGCCCCTACTCCCTCTCTCTCTCTTCATTCTATCTCCTCTCTGTCAGCCCTCTCTCTCTCTCTCTCTTCATTCTATCTCCTCTCTGTCAGCCCCTTACTCCCTCTCTCTCTCTTCATTCTATCTCCTCTCTGTCAGCCCCTCTCTCTCTCTCTCTCTTCATTCTATCTCCTCTCTGTCAGCCCCTACTCTCTCTCTCTCTCTTCATTCTATCTCCTCTCTGTCAGCTCCTCCCTCTCTCTCTTCATTCTATCTCCTCTCTGTCAGCCCCTCTCCCTCTCTCTCTCTTCATTCTATCTCCTCTCTGTCAGCCCCTACTCCCTCTCTCTCTCTTCATTCTATCTCCTCTCTGTCAGCCCCTACTCCCCCTCTCTCTTCATTCTATCTCCTCTCTGTCAGCCCCTACTCTCTCTCTCTCTTCATTCTATCTCCTCTCTGTCAGTCCCTCTCCCTCTCTCTCTCTCTTCATTCTATCTCTCTCTGTCAGCCCCCTACTCCTCTCTCTCTCTTCATTCTATCTCTCTCTGTCAGCCCCTACTCCCTCTCTCTCTCTTCATTCTATCTCCTCTCTGTCAGTCCCTACTCTCTCTCTCTCTCTTCATTCTATCTCCTCTCTGTCAGCCCCTCTCTCTCTCTCTCTCTTCATTCTATCTCCTCTCTGTCCTCCTCTCTCTCTCTCTCTCTCTTCATTCTATCTCCTCTCTGTCAGCCCCCTACTCTCTCTCTCTCTCTTCATTCTATCTCCTCTCTGTCAGCCCCTACTCCCTCTCTCTCTTCATTCTATCTCCTCTCTGTCAGCCCTACTCCCTCTCTCTCTCTTCATTCTATCTCCTCTTGTCTGCCCTACTCTCTCTCTCTCTCTTCATTCTATCTCCTCTCTGTCAGCCCCTACTCCTCTCTCTCTCTCTTCATTCTATCTCCTCTCTGTCAGCCCCTACTCCTCTCTCTCTCTTCATTCTATCTCCTCTCTGTCAGCCTTACTCCCTCTCTCTCTCTTCATTCTATCTCCTGTCTGTCAGCCCCTTACTCCCTCTCTCTCTCTTCATTCTATCTCCTCTCTGTCAAGCTCTCCTACTCTCTCTCTTCATTCTATCTCCTCTCTGTCAGCCCTACCCTCTCTCTCTCTCTTCATTCTATCTCCTCTCTGTCATCTCTCTCCCTCTCTCTCTCTTCATTCTATCTCCTCTCTGTCAGTCCCTACTCCTCTCTCTCTCTTCATTCTATCTCCTCTCTGTCAGCCCTTACTCCCTCTCTCTCTCTTCATTCTATCTCCTCTCTGTCAGCCCCTACTCCCTCTCTCTCTCTTCATTCTATCTCTCTGTCTGTCACCTCTCTCTCTCTCTCTCTCTTCATTCTATCTCCTCTCTGTCAGCCCCACTCTCTCTCTCTTCATTCTATCTCCTCTCTGTTACTCTCTCTCTCTCTTCATTCTATCTCCTCTCTGTCAGCCCCTACTCCCTCTCTCTCTCTTCTTCTATCTCCTCTCTGTCAGCCCCTACTCCTCTCTCTCTCTTCATTCTATCTCCTCTCTGTCACCCTTACTCCTCTCTCTCTCTTCATTCTATCTCCTCTCTGTCACCTTCTCCTCTCTCTCTTATTCTATCTCCTCTCTTATCTCCTCTCTCTCTCTCTCTCTCTCTTCATTCTATCTCCTCTCTGTCAGCCCCTACTCTCTCTCTCTCTTCATTCTATCTCCTCTCTGTCCGTCCTACTCCCTCTCTCTCTCTTCATTCTATTCTCACTCTCTGTCAGCCCCTACTCCTCTCTCTCTCTTCATTCTATCTCCTCTCTGTCAGCCCCTACTCCCTCTCTCTCTCTTCATTCTATCTCCTCTCTGTCAGCCCCTACTCCTCTCTCTCTCTTCATTCTATCTCCTCTCTGTCAGCCTCCCTCTCTCTCTCTTCATTCTATCTCCTCTCTGTCAGCCCCTCTCTCTCTCTCTCTCTTCATTCTATCTCCTCTCTGTCAGCCCCTACTCTCTCTCTCTCTTCATTCTATCTCCTCTCTGTCAGCCCCTACTCTCTCTCTTCATTCTATCTCCTCTCTGTCAGCCCTTACTCCCTCTCTCTCTCTTCATTCTATCTCCTCTCTGTCAGCCTCTCTCTCTCTCTCTCTTCATTCTATCTCCTCTCTGTCAGCCCCTACTCCCTCTCTCTCTCTCTTCATTCTATCTCCTGTCTGTCAGCCCCTACTCTCTCTCTCTCTCTCTTCATTCTATCTCCTCTCTGTCCCTTTCTCACTCTCTCTCTCTTCATTCTATCTCCTCTCTGTCAGTCCCTACTCCCTCTCTCTCTCTTCATTCTATCTCCTCTCTGTCAGCCCCTACTCCTCTCTCTCTTCATTCTATCTCTCTCTGTCAGCCCTACTCCCTCCTCTCTCTTCATTCTATCTCCTCTCTGTCACCCTACTCCCTCTCTCGCTCTCTTCATTCTATCTCTCTCTCTGTCAGCCCCTTCCCCTCTCTCTCTCTTCATTCTCTCTCCTCTCTGTCAGCCTCTACCTCTCTCTCTCTTCATTCTATCTCCTGTCTGTCAGCCCCTACTCTCTCTCTCTCTTCATTCTATCTCCTCTCTGTCAGCCCCTACTCTCTCTCTCTCTCTTCATTCTCTCTCCTCTCTGTCACCCCTACTCCCTCTCTCTCTCTTCATTCTATCTCCTCTCTGTCAGTCCTCTCTCTCTCTCTCTCTTCATTCTATCTCCTCTCTGTCAACCCCTACTCCCTCTCTCTCTTCATTCTATCTCCTCTCTGTCAGCCCCTACTCCTCTCTCTCTCTTCATTCTATCTCCTCTCTGTCAGCCCTTCTCCCTCTCTCTCTCTTCATTCTATATCCTCTCTGTCATCCCCTCTACTCCTCTCTCTCTCTTCATTCTATCTCCCTGTCTGTCAGCCCCTTCTCCCTCTCTCTCTCTTCATTCTTTCTCCTGTCTGTCAGCCCTATATCGGGTTAATTGATCTACATATATATGTGTAATATTCACGTGGTATATAGCTATATATATCTTTTGGTTCTGTGTCCTTCATGTGATATTTCAATATATTTTGGTTCCTTTACAATCGTGTTATATATATATATGGTTGTAGTTTACTTATCGGTTAAATATATGGTTTATGTTCGTATTTATACGTTGGTTCATAAGTAATACGTTTTTAATATAATATGTTTATAATGTATGGATGTAGTGGGCGTACCAATCGACCTATATATATATATATGTTTAGTTGTGTTTATTGTATAGTTTTTACATATATATATATATGTTTGAGTTATCGTATATATGTTCGGCCTCTGGTATAAAGGCTTTATATATCTATGTGGTCTGTCATGCTCTTTGTGTTAATATCATGTTTACCAATATATGTGTTGGTTGCATATAAATACGCTGGGCGCAATTAAATAAATATGTCGGATTAGTATTGATAATAACAGCTAGGGCATAATAATATTATAATATGTGTTTTGGGTCACGTGTGTGTGTAAATGAAGGCATAATAATGTTTGGACATGTGTGTAATGGGTAGCAATAATAAGCCATATATGTATATGTTTGGTTTCTTAAATTAGTAATAACGTGGGCGTAGCAATATATATGCTGGTTTGTAAATATATAATACATTTTTTTATGTAATATATATTGTTACATGTATTAACATTAGGCTATATATATATGTAATATTTCTGAGTAAATATACTTACGTCATTTCATAATATATATATGTTTGAACATATATATATGCGTCGTTATTATGCAATATATATGGCTGGTTCTGTGTAAATAGGTATGAGGCATAGCCATATATATATTGTGGTTGCTTAATGTTATATATTTATAAGCCATATATAAACGTTTTGGTTTCCCAAGTATATATCGGTTTTAATAATATATATGTATAGTTCATTCGTGTAATATATTTATGGCTGTAAACATATTATATGTTGCGTTCATAATATAATATAAATAGGCACCATAAATATATATATGTACAGTTCAATGTATATGTATCATTTTTATATATATATATTTAGTGCAATATATACTTATTAAAGGCTGTAAAAATATATAAAATATATTTTAGTTTCTATATATATATAATGCTTGGCACCATATATATATATTTTGTTTCTGCAATGTAAACATATGTGCATTTGTAATACTTATATGTATTTGAACAAATATATAGCGATGTAATCAGTGGCATATATGTATATGTTTGGTTCTGATAATAATATGTGATGGGTATAATATATGTATTGCATTCTTGATAATAATAACGATAGGTACCAGCAAAAATAATGGTTCTTGTGTAATATGCCCGTGGGTACCGTAAATGTATGTATATGTTGGTTATATTATTAATAATATGTTGTGGTACATATGCATACTAGCAAGTATGTTTTGGGTTAATGTATGTGGCTGTATATATGTACTGTTGAACATAATATATGCATATGTGTGGGTCTTAACATAATATGTGATTCTTGTCAATATGTGATAGGCTGTAATATATGTGTTTGGTTAATATGTAATTAGAACAATATATATGTTGGTTCATAATGTAAATAACCAATGGTATAATAATATGTGAAATATGTTTGCGTTCTTAATAATAATAATAGTGGCATAATAATATATGTAACTGGTTGCAATATGGCACATAAGTAAGTACCATATGTATATATATTTAGTTCTCAATGTGATACGTGTTTGTAGTATATATATATGTTGGAACATAATGTATATGCTGTCATTTTAATACTCTTTGTTCTGTCTTATATCTTGTGGTATATAAAAATATATATGTATTTTGGGTTGCAATGTATATATATAAATTATCAATATATATATATATGTTTCGGTCATAGTGTAATATGTAATCATTTTCATATATATATGTAACAGTTTCTTGTCTACTTGACGTCATTTGTATATATATATATTTCGTTTATCTGCAATATCTATGATACATTTTTATAAATATATATATATATTGGGTTTGTCATACCATATAGATATATGACTGCATTTTTAATAGCATATATATATGTATGTATTGATGTTATACCTAATAATAATATGGTACCATATATATGTATTATGTTCGAAAATAAATAATAACATGGTTTTCAATATATATCATGCTTGGTTTCTTGTAATTAATAATAACGTCGGTACCAATAATATGTGTATATGTGTTTGGTTGCCTGATGTTCATATGCTGATGGAGCTGCATAATATATATGGCTGGTTATATAATATCTTGTGTATGTCTCATATATATATATATTTTAGTTTCATAATGTAATAACTCATATATATATCATTATCATATATATATCGTTCAATGCTATGTCTCGCGTACGCTCTGTATATATATATAGATGCAGCCTTCTGTCATAAATAGTGAAGGCACCATGCATATATGGCACGGTTTAGATGAAGGCTGTATATATATACTTGTCATTTTGCCACCATATATATATATTAACAACATGTAATAGGTCATGCATATGTTTGGGTTTTTTAATAATATAGATGTGGGCATTATACAATATGTGTGTTGGTTCCAATATGTCATTGAAATGGGTACTTAATAATATATATATTTGTTGGCCAATGTTAACAGTAGTATAATAATTGTAACCGTGGTGGTCATATATGTATTAATATGTTGTTCTGGTGTAGCAATGTAATAATAGAATAGCACACATGCATATATGTTGAACAATTGGTTCTGAATGCGGTGTTGACTAATATATATATATATTGGTTTCTGTATATATGATAAGCACTGTTCTTATATATATATGTTGCGTTATAATATATATGTATTCATGTTTTTATATATATATGTTTTAATTTCGTATATATAATCTGTCATATATATATGGCTCGTTCTTGTGTATATGCTGGTGCATTTTATAATATATATATATGTTTTGGTTTTAACATGCATCATACATAACATTCATTGTTGCGTTCTCTATATATCAATATTATATGCTTTGTATTTTGGGTTCTTAATATATAATGTCATTTTCCATATATATTAATTTTGGGTTTTCTTAATCTAATATGTGGTAGGTATAATATATATATGTGTTTGGTTCAGTAATATATATCATTTGTAATATATAAAAAATGAGTTTTGGGTTATAATGTAAATAAAGAGGCGCGATATTTTATGTATATGTATGTTGGTTCTTGTAATATGCGTGCGTACCATATATATATATTTGAGATCTGTGTATATTCGGGATTTTTTTTCTCATATATATAGCTGGGTTCCTATATACGTCTGCTGGCATATATATATGTTGGATATTGCAATATAATATCTCCAAAATATATATATGTGGTTCGCGTATATAAAATGTAATTAAACTAGGTTGACGGTCATAATATATAGATGTATTAGATTGTTAGTATGGGGTTCTGTAATATATATGCCTGTTCGGCAACAATATATATACTTATGGTATATTATGTATGTGTCTCGGTCTGCATATATAATGATTGTCTCCTTTGATCATATATTGTTCTCACATATCATCTGCAAAAATTTTTAATATCTATATAAGCTGGGTTTCTGTTCATGTATCAGGCCTTTACCCTCCCCATAGTGATAGTGGTTGTCATATATATTGATGTCGTCCAATGTATATATATATATGTCGTTGGAACATTCTTAATCAATCGTGTCATAAACCATATCAATATATATATATATATATATATTTCGTTTCTGTCCTATATGCTCTGTCTTACTATAGAGATATATATATTGCGTTTCTGTCTTTCTTGTCGGCCGTGTTCTAATATATATATATATCAGTCTGCATATATATATCGACTGCCCAACATATCAAATATTCGTAACAGACTTTTTACATCTCCTCATATCCATTTCGTACTGACATCTACAATCATAACATTATAGTTTTCACTATGCATATAATGTTTAGTTCTGTCTTATACGATTTATATGTGTATATCTGGTGCTGTATATATATATATGCTGGAGTCAATATATATGTGTGGTAATATATATATATATTATTTTGAAGTATCTGTTAATATGTATTTGGCTATATATATATATGTTTCAGGTGCTTAATGTAAATAATAACAGGGGTATAGCACATATATATATAATATTGGGGCTGCAATATACGTGCGTGTTGCCCTCTCTCTCTCTTCATTTTATCTACTCTCTGTCAGCCCCTATACTCTCTCATACATTTTCTATCTCTCCTCTCTGTCATTTCTCTCTCTCTCTCTTGTTTCTATCTCCTCTCTGTCTAGCCCCTCTCCCTCTCTCTCTCTTCATTCTGTCTCTCCTCTCTGTCAGCCCTACTCTCTCTCTCTCTCTTCATTCTGTCTCTCTCTGTCAACCCCTACTCCCTCTCTCTCTCTTCATTTCTATCTCCTCTCTGTCCAGTCTGCCCTATATGTTTTAACGCGTGTAATATCTTGATGCAATAATATGTGTTGGTTCTGTTGTATTAAGTAATAACGATGGTACTTAATAATATATGTGTAAGTATGGGTTCTTGATATTAAGTAATAGCGTGGAACCAGCCATGTATGTGTGGTTTCTTGTAATGTGCTAATAACATTAGGTATAATAATAATATATATGTTTGGGGTTTATGTATATGTGATATTTTTTAAATAAATATATATGTGTTTGGGTTCAATATTCTTATGTAATTAGGCATAATATATATATATGTTTAGGGTTACGTAATAATATAACGTACATTTTTAATAAAAATATGTATGTGTGGGTTGCAATAATTAATAATAACATTTAGGTATAATATGTGTTTTGGAACATGTATAATAACAATGGGCCTGTGCGTCTTAATATATTTTGCAGAACGCGTGTAAATAACGTGGTGGTTGCACCATGCATCATATTTTTGGTTTTATGTAAATAATAACATGGTATAGCCATATATATGTTTTGGTTTCGTATAAATAACGTGGTACAATAATATATGTAAACAGTTAATATTATATGCGTGAACAATATACCATAAATATGTTGGACATAATGCTATATACGTGCGGCATAATAAGAGTATGTAACGGTTCAATAATAATAATGAGGCGCCATATATATATATGTTTGGTTGCAATATGCGTGCTGATAGGTGGCGTAATATATATGTTTGAAACAAATGTATATGTATTCATTTTTTCATATATATATATTTGGGTTTTCTTGATATATGTCTTGATAGGTATAATATATATATATATTTCGTTCTTGTGTAAATAGTAATGGGCTGTATAAACCTTAATGATTCTTAATGTTATATGCGTAACAGCCATAATAATGTTTGGTGCTAATGTATGTCTTGAAATGCTGTGCATGTGTTGCGTTGCAATGTAAATATGTGATGCATTTTTCTTAAATATGTGTTTGAACGATAATATGCGTGGGTGCAATAATATGTATGTTGAACAATGTAAGCGATGTGATAGGTGGCCGTAAATGTATATGTATTTGGTTCTTGTCAATATGTTGATAGAAATTTTAATAGCTAATAATATGTGGTTCTTAATCCTCATGATATTGTTGAACATAATAAATATATGTGTATGGTTCAAATAATAATATTCAGGTATAATATATATGTGTTTTGATTCTTAATGTAATTAACGTGCATTTTTTAATTAATTAATATGTTTGGGTGCAATATGTACGTGGGTCTGTGCATGTATATTAGTTCTGCATGTATACGTCGGCTGTAAATATATATATGTTTGGTTTAATATATGTGCGTCATTTTTTTTTTAATATATGTATTAGTTTGTTATGTACTCTCTTGTTGAACATATATGTATGTATTTTGGAACACAATTAAATATGCCCGTGCATTTTTATATATATATGTTTGGGTTTCAATGTACGTGCGTGCATTTTCATGCATATATATATATATATATATATATTTAGGGTTTTGTATTAATAAATACGTAGAGGCACATATATATATATATATATTGGTTCTTATTAATATACCCAATGTTTTAATAAAATATATATGTTAACAGTTCTTGTCGTAAATATGCGTGATTCACTTATAGCATATATGGCTGGTTGTCCTTAAATAATAACGTGGCGCCATAAATATATATAGCTTTTGGGTGCAATAACCGTATGTAATACGTATTAGCAAATATATATGATTTCAACATGTATGTCTTGTTTTTATATATATGGTTGGTTGTGTGTTCATATGCCAATAGGTATAATATATATTTTCGTTTCTGTCATCTTGTCATTTTTAATAAATGTATGTATGTTCGTTTCAATAATAATAACGTGTTTATATATATGTGTTTTGGTTTGTCATGTAATCTTGTCAGGTATACATATATATATATTTAGTTTTCTTGTCTTCTTGTTCATTTTTGTATATATATATGGCTGGTTCTTAATGTACTTGATCGCGATAAATGCAATAGCCATGTGTATATATCTTATATAACGGTTGTGTAATATGTCATTTTCCTATATATATATATATGTGGTTGCAATGTAATATGTGATAAAACATATATATATATATATTTATTAATCATGTATACTTGATGGAGTTACTTATGCATATATGTTTTAGTTCATAATATATATGTAATGGAAACAATATATATATATATTGGTTCTTATCATATGTCTGTCATTTTTTATATATATATTCTATTCATTATATATTCATTTTAATAAATATATATATATATTTTAGATTATAAATATGCATATGCGTGGTATATGCATATAATATATACTATTAGTTTCTGTCTATATATATATTAAACCTATATATATATATAGTTATATCTTCATGTATTTTTCATATCTATATCTTTAGTTGTCTCCTCTGTCGGCCTATATATATATGTCTTCATTCTGTCTCTGTCATTTCTTTCCTCTCTGTATTCGTTCTGTCTCTCTGTGTCGGTCCTATACACTCTTCTTCATTTCTGTCTCTCTGTCTTTATACTCTATCTCATCTTTAGGTATCTTATATAAATAAACCTATACACTCTTAAATTACTTGTCAATATCTTGTCATTTTACTATATGTGTAATATATTTGGAGTTCTGTCTCATAACAATGTGCTTTGTATAAATATGTTTGGAACATGTACATGTTTATTTCTTAAATATGTATGTGGACTGTCTATAATGTGGTATACTTCATATATTCATCTTGTTGTCTATCTGCAGGCTGTATATATATATGTTGCGTTCTTGTCTTAAAATAACTCTTGATACGGTATAATAAATATATATATTTTGAACATGTAATAACGTGGTATAATAATAGTATGTTGGAACAACGTGTAATAATCTTGATATTTTTAATATATGTATGGTTTTGGACATAATGTCAATATATTTGGTATAATATAATAATGGATTATAATAAATATGTTGATAGGTATAATATGTATGTGTTTGGTTCATAATAATAATAAACATTAGGTACTTAATATGTATATGTTGGTTCTTGATATTAGCGATGTGATAGGTGGCATATATATATGTGTTTGATTATAATCTTTATGTAAGTTAGGTACATAATAATCTCTCTTCGTTCTATCTCTGTCTGTCATTTCTCCCTCTCTCTCTCTCTCTCTCTTCTGAACTATCTCTTATGGCCCTATATATATATATTTACATTCTGTCTCACTCTCTGTCAACCCTACTCCTCTCTCTTCATTTCTATCTCCTCTCTGCTCGGTCCTATACACTCTCTCTTTGGGCATTATATAAATATACATGGCCCCTATATATATACTCTCTTCATTTCTATCTCTCTATATTTCTCCCCTCTCTCTTCATTCTGTCTCCTCTCTGTATTCTCCTCTCTCTCTCTTCATTCTATCTCCTCTCTGTCAGCCCCTACTCCCTCTCTCTCTTATTCTATCCTCCCTGTCTGTCCAGCCCTCTCCTCTCTCTCTCTCTCTCTCTCTCTCTCTCTCTCTTATTCTGTCCTCTCTGTCAGCTTCTCTCTCTCTCTCTCTCTTCATTCTCTCTCTGTCTTCTCCCTCTCTCTCTCTTATTTCCTATCTCCTCTCTGTCAGTCCCTACTCCCCTCTATATTTCAATTCTTGTCTCATACTGTCGTGGCTATATATATATATATTTAGTTCTCCCAATATATATATAAGCCTATATATATATATTTAATTCTAATATATATATATTCAATTTATATATATATAACTGGGTTTCTGTATCTCTTATCATTTACGCCTCTCTTTCATTCTGTCTCACTCTGTGGCCTATACACTCTCTCTCTCTTTGTTCTGTCTCACTCTCTGTGGCCCTATACTCTCTCTCTCTTTACATTCTGTCTCTGTCTGTCAGCCCTTACTCCTCTCTCTCTCTTCATTCCTGTCTCTCTCTGTCAGCCCTACTCTCTCTCTCTCTTCATTCTATCTCCTGTCTGTCAGCCCTACTCCCTCTCTCTCTCTCTCTCTCTCTCTCTTCATTATATCTCCTCTCTGTCCTTCCCTACTCTCTCTCTCTCTCTCTTCATTCTATCTCCTCTCTGTCAACCCTACTCCCTCTCTCTACCATTCTATCTCCTCTCTGTCAGTCCCTGCTCCCCTCTCTCTCTTCATTCTATCTCACTCTCTGTCGCATAAATAATAATAATAACCATGTTGGTTAACGTGTATGTCTTGATAGGTAGCAATTAATGTTATGTGTTTTTTGAACGATATTAGCCAATAACATTGGGCGCAATAATATATGGGTTTTGGGTTTATAATATTAATAATGGGTATAATAATATGTATGTTTTGGGTTCTTGATATTAACGATGTATGGTGGCATATATATATGTGTTTGGTTTCACTTAATGTAATAATAATGAAATTTTTGTTAAATTAACCTATATGTTGGTTTATATATACATAATCTTAATATTTTTTAATATAATATAATATATAATATATATATATATATTGGTTCTAATATATATATTAAGTATAATATATATATATATATTTTGGAAACAATGTATATGTGTTTCATTAAATTATATATGGCTGATTATAATAATTATGTAATGGGGTTTATATGCATGTTTGAAACATATGTAATATGCGTCGGCTGTAATATATATATGTTTTGATTCTGTAATGTAAATATGCTTGTCATTTTTATATATATATATATTTTGCGTTGCAAATAATAATATACTTGTCATTTTCAATAAATATGTTTTGTTAACATTAATGATAATAACGTGGGTATAACTAAATATATATATGTTTTGGGTTTATAAATATGCATGATGTGATAGAGTGGCGTAAATAATATATGTTTGAACATTAACTTAATAGCATTAAGAAACAATATATATATATGTGCGTTTCCATATTAATAAATCAACGTAGGTATAATAAAAATATATATATATATATATATATATATATGGTTATTCTTTAATATGTGAAGTATATATGTATATATATGTTTAGTTATCATAATAATAACGATATTATATATAATATATGTTGTTCATAATAATATACTTATTAAGGCATATACCTATATATGTTTAATTTGTATTATATGTCTTGTTCATTTTTAATAATATCTTGAAACCATGTTGGGTTTATAATATTAATATCATATTGTTTTTATAAATATTTAGTTACAATATATATATAAATGGGATCATAATATATATATGTTTAGTTCTTAATATATAATAAGCCATTTTAACCATATATATATATTTCGTTTTTCTATCTCTCTCTGTCCAATTCTCCCTCTCTCTCTCTTCATTCTATCTCCTCTCTGTCCTTCTCCCTCTCTCTCTCTTCATTCTATATCCTCTCTGTCAGCCCCTGCTCCCTCTCTCTCTCTCTTCATTCTATCTCCTGTCTGTCAGCCCCTTACTCCCTCTCTCTCTTTATTCTATCTCCTCTCTGTCAGCCCTACTCCCTCTCTCTCTCTTGTTCTATCTCCTGTCTGTCAGCCCTACTCCATCTCTCTCTCTCTCTCTCTCTCTCTTCAGATTTCTGTCTTATTGTGTATTCATTTTATAATATTCTATATATGTTTCGTTCGCAATGTAAATATAAATAGGCGCAATATATATATATATTTGGAACAATAATATGTAAATGGGTTAAATATGCATATATGTATTTAGTTCTGATAATAGTAATAGCAAATAAATTTTTTTAATAAATATATATGTTTGGTTCATAATGTGTCTTTAATGCATTTTTTAATAATATGTTTTAGTTTCTTAGTATTAATAATAACATTTAATTTTTAAATAAATATATGTTTAGTTCTTGTGTCATAATAATATTAGGCTGTAAATATATATATATTGATTCTTAAATATGATAGCATTAAGTGGCATATATATATATGTGGTTCTGTTTATATACGTAATTTTTATATATATATATATTTTGAACATACTTGATATTAAAATTTTTATTAAAATATATATATATATATATTTGAATTTCTATCTGTAAATAGCAATCATTTTTCCATATATATATATATAACGTTTCAATATGTCTTAATGGGCGCAACCATATATATAATGGTTTCAATAATTAATATCTTGATGGGATCTGTATATATGTTTGGTTCTGTCTGTATGTGATGGCGCAATAAAAATATATATGTTTGAACATTAATATATAATAGCGATCATTTTTGTATATGTATTTGGTTGTATTAATAACATTTAGGTATAATAATATGGAAATATGTTTGGAACATAATGTAATATGCGTGGCGGCACCAGCAAATATATATGTTTGAACAATGTAATAATAACGTGGTACCAATAAATATATATATGTTGGTTGCAATGTAAAATGTGTTAGGTAGCGTAAATATATATATGTTTAGATTCTTAATAATAATATGCGTAGAGTGATAATAAATATATATATATGTTGGTTTCTTATGTAATATAACGTGGGTGCATATGTATAAACGATTATAATGTCATATATGATAAATTTTAATAAATGTATATGTGTTGGTTCAATATTTAATATGTAAGTAAATTTTCTTGTATATATATGTATGTTTGGGTTTCTTAATATTAATAATAGTATTAAGTACATAATAATATATATATTTTGGTTCTTGTGTAATAATAGCACAATGGGTTCATAACGGCATGTATTTTTGGTTTTAAATATATGTCTTGATTGGGGCGCAATTAATATATATGTTTAGTTCTTAATGTAATATGCGTTCATTTTTGTATATATATATTTGGAACAACAATGTAATAATAACGATAAAATTTTTAATAAATATGTAAACTAACTATTTGGTTCGCAATGTAATATAATAATTTTTAGCAAAAATAATAATATTAATGGGTTTTAACATGTATATACTTGTCAATTTTTAATAAATATATGTGTTGAACTTAATGTAAATGTGATGGTGGCGTAAATATGTATATGGAACGCCAATGTAAATTAACGTGGTACCAATTAACATACCTGTGTTTGGTTCTGATAATAGCCAATAACGTCATTTTAATTAAATGTGTGTTTGGTTTTATGTATATGTAATGAAGTATTAATATGTATGTGTTTGGTTAAATATGTAATATGGTCGGTATAATTAATATACCTGCTGGTTGGCAATATTAATAATAACGTGGGTTTTTAACATATAAATATGTTTTGCAGGTTCTTAGTATATGTCTCTTACAATGTGCACCATATATATGTTTGGGTTCAATATAATAATAAATGCGTTTATAATAAACATATATGTTTGGGTTTCATAATATACTTGATATGATAATTTTTTTAATATATATGTGTTTAGATTTTAATATGTATATTATTAAGTACATAATTAATATATATATGTTTTGGAACATAATATTAATATGCGTGGTACCAATATATATATGTGTTGGTTCTTAAATATATATAATGTGAAGTAGCATAAATATATATATTGATTTCTGTCTCCTCTCTGTCAGCCCTACTCCTCTCTCTCATGAAATTCTGTCTCTGTCTGTCAGCCCTACTCCTCTCTCTCTCTCTCTCTCTTTGTTCTATCTCACTCTCTGTCCTTCTCTCTCTCTCTTCATTCTATCTCCTCTCTGTCCTTCCCCTACTCCTCTCTCTCTCTTCATTCTATCTCTCTGTCGTCTACTCCTCTCTCTCTTCATTCTATCTCTCTCTGTCCTTCTCCCTCTCTCTTCATTCTTAATGTAATAATTAACATCATTTTTAATAGCATATATGTTTGAACACGTATATATATAACAATCATTTTAATAAATATGTTTGAACATTATAATATGTATTCAATTTTTTAATAATATATATATGTTGGAGTTTATAATGTACTTGATGCGATAGGCGCATATATATATGTGTTTAGTTGCAATATTAATAATAACATTAGGCTGTATATATATGTTTTGGTTGCAATGTACTTGATGGCGTGGGGCACCTTAAATATATATATATATATAATATATATAACTGTTCTGTCTCCTCTGTATTTCTCTCTCTCTTCATTCTATCTCTCTCTGTCCTTCTTTCCTCTCTCTCTTCGATACTGTCTCTCTGTCAATTCTCCCCTCTCTCTCTTATTCTATCTCCTCTGTCCTTCTACTCCCTCTCTCTCTCTTCATTCTATCTCCTCTCTGTCAGCCCTACTCCCTCTCTCTCTCTTCATTCTATCTCCTCTCTGTCCTTCCACTCCCTCTCTCTCTCTTTACATTTCTATGTCCTCTCCTGTCATTTTTGCTCCTCTCTCTTGTTTCTGTCTCTCACAGCTATTTTATAAATATATATATATATTCATTCTGTCTCGCAATGCGTCAAATGCGTATACATATATATATATTTCGTTTCTATATATATACTGTCAAGCCACTGCATATATATATATTGCGTTGCAATATATAATGCGTAGAAACACCATATATATATATATATATATATAATTTCGTTCTAATATATATACGTATTTTATATATATATAACATTGCAAATGTTAATATGTAGTCATTTTCATATATATATATATTTTAGTTTTAATATGCATATGCGTGGATACTTAATATATATGTTTGAACATAATATATATAACGTAGAGGCGCAATAATATATATGTGTTTGGAGTTGCATGTATATGCAATCATTTTTAATAAATATATATATATTTTGGAGTTCTGCAATATGTGATAACAATGGCATATACATATATATATATATATATATATATGTATTTAGTTCATATCTTATATGTATTGTTTTTATATATATATATGTTTAGATGCAATATTAATAATAACGTGGGGCGCAATAATAATAATAATATGTTTGGAACAATGTAATAATAACGTGGGTTAGCAACTAATATGTATTTGGTTCAAATATTTAATATGATAGGCTGTAAATATGTATGTATTTGATTCTTAATAATAAGCCAATAACGATAATTTGCTGTAATATATATGTATTTTGGTTAAATAATATGCTTGATGAACAACCAAAAATAACCATGTTGGTTGCAGCATTAATAATAACGTGAGTTTTCATGCATATATATATATTGTTTCGTTCATAAATATATGTGCGTGTTTGCATATATATATATATATTGGGCTGCAATATGTATGCGTTGATGGCATATATATATATGTTGATTTCTTAATAATAATATAAATTACAATTTTTTTTAATATATATATATATTTGATTCTTAATATATGATATGACCATTTTATAATAAATATATATATATATATATTTCCGTTTCTTATGTATATGCGTGCATTTTTTTATATATATATATATAACAATTACTTATGTAATAATAACAATGAAAATAACCATAAATATATATATATATTTTAGTTTCATATATATATATAAGCGTGGGTTCATATATATATATAGCACAGTTGTAATGTATATAAAACATTCGGCTGTATATATATATATTTGGGCATAATATAATATAACGTAGGCATATATATATATATATTGGAACATATTATAATATGTAGTGGTATATAAATATATATATGTGGGTTGCAATATATATGTAATTGTTTTTGTATATATATGTTGAGCTGCCTTGTCATATGCGTGGCATATATATATATATAGCTGAACTGTCTCTGTCTGTCAGCCCTTGCTCCCTCTCTCTCTCTTCATTCTGTCTCCTCTCTGTCAGCCCCCTCTCCTCTCTCTCTTCTGTTCTATCTCTGTCTAATATTTCTCCTCTCTCTCTCTCTCTCTCTTCATTCTATCTCTCCTCTCTGTCAGCCCCTGCTCTCTCTCTCTTCATTCTATCTCCTCTCTGTCAGCCCCTACTCCTCTCTCTCTCACCATTCTCTCTGTCAGTCCCTCTCCCCTCTCTCTCTTTGGTTCTTAATGTAATAATATATTCATTTTTAATAAAAATAATATCTTTTACGTTCTATATAATAATCTTGTCGGTATAATAATATATATGTTTAGTTATAATATTAATAATAGCATTAGGTACTTATTATATATGTATGTTTTGGTTTCTTGTGATAATATGCGTGGTATAATAATATGTATGTGTTTAGTTTCTTAATGTAATAGCGATAGGTGGCCGTATATGTATATGTTTGGTTCACCCGTGTATAATAACGTAAATTTTATAATAAATATATATATTTTAGTTTCTGTCTTACGTGTTGATGGTATAATATATATATATATATATATATATATATATATGTTTTAGATTTCTGTAATATATATATATTAAATTTATATATATATATTTTAGTTTCTGTCTTTATCTTGATAGGCACATATATATATATATTTAGATTTCTGTCTTAATATATATATAAGTGGGATACTTATGCATACTCTCTTCATTCTATCTCCTCTCTGTCAGCCCCTACTCCCTCTCTCTCTCTTCATTTCTATCTCCTCTCTGTCCTTCCTCTCTCTCTCTCTTCATTCTATCTCTCTCTGTCCTTCTCCCTCTCTCTCTCTTAGTCTATCTCACTCTCTCTGTCAACCCCTACTCCCACTCTCTCTTCATTCTATCTCTCTCTGTAAGCCCCCTACTCCCTCTCTCTCTCTCTTCATTCTATCTCCTGTCATATTCCTTACTCCCTCTCTCTCTTGCGATTTAAAATATATATATATCATTTCATAAAAATATATATATATTGTGCGTTCTTTAAATATATAATCTTGATAAGTTAGACCATATATATATATAATGGTTCGTGTAAATATGCTTATTAGAGTACAATAATATATATATGTTGCGTTCTTGTCTTGTAATCTTAATGTTTTTTAATAAATATATATAATAATATATAATATAATATGTGTTTGGATTCATATCTTAAATATTTGCATTAGGTGGCATATATAATATATATTTTGGGTATATAATAATATGTAATGCATTTTTTTAATAAATATTCTCTCTTCATTCTATCTCCTGTCTGTCAGCCCTTTACTCCCTCTCTCTCTCTTCATTCTATCTCCTCTCTGTCAGCCCTACTCCTCTCTCTCTCTTCATTTCTATCTCTGTCTGTCCTTCTCCCTCTCTCTCTCTCTCTCTCTCTTCATTCTCCTCTCCCCTTCAACCCCTACTCTCTCTCTCTGCATTCTGTCTCCTCTCTGTCAACTACTCCTCTCTCTCTCTTCAAATTATCTCACTCTGTCAGTCCCTACTCCTCTGTTGGACATATAATAATAACGTGTTTTTCGTAATAATAATATATTTTGGTTCAAATGTAAATAATATGATGGGGTCATGTATATATGTTGGTTGTAATGTAATATGCCGATGGAACATGCATATATGAATATATTTGGTTCATAATGTAATATGCTAATGTGTTTTAAATAATATGTATGCGTTATCAATATATCTTGATAGGTACTTAAATATATATATATGTGTTGGTTCTTAATGTATAATTAACGTGGGTGGCATATGTATGTGTTTGGGTGCCCATGTAAATAATAACGGTAATTTTTTAATAAAATATATATGTTGGTTCTTAATGTAAATAATAGTGGGGTATATATATGTTTTGGGTTGCGTGTAATAATAACACAATGGTATAATAATATATGTTTTTGGTTCAATGTAAGCATCTTACGTGTTTTCCATGTATATGTTTGGAACATGTATGTAAGTAATAACGTGGGCGCATATGTAATAACTATGTTGGACATATGTAAATAATAACATTAGATTAGCAACGTAATATGTTTGGTTCTTAATATTAAATAATAACATTAGAAACAATAATAATATGTTTGGTTCTGATAATAATAAATGGGTATAATATGTAATAATATGTTGGTTCTTAATAATAAATAACTCTTATTCATTTTGTGTAAATAAGAATATGTTGGTTCAATATTAAATAATAGCGATAGAGTACCAATAATATATATTGGTTATAAGTAATAATACTTGTGTTTTTGCCAATAATAATAATATGTTTTGGTTCTTAATGTATGATGCGTGGTGGCATGCAATATGGCTGGATGTAATGTATATGTAATGGAAATGTAAATATAATATATTGTTGGTTGTCTCTATATGATAAATTTTAATAATAATAATAATATTTTTAGTTCTTATGTAATATGTAATGGGGCATAATATATATGTATATTGGTTCTTATGTAAATAACAATGCATTTTTAATAAATATGTATGTATTGGTGGCATGTGTAAATATCTTGTCATTTTAATAAATATAAACTATATTGGGTGCCAATGTATGTACGTGGCACATAATAATACTCTATTTAGTTCTGTCTCATGCCTTTAATTTCCTGTAAACTGTCTCTTCATTCATCTCTGTCACATCAGCCCTCTCCCTCCTCTCTTCATTTCTATCTCCTCTCTGTCCTTCTCCCTCTCTCTCTGTTGATTATCTCCTCTCTGTCAGCCCTACTCCCTCTCTCTCTTCATTCTATCTCTATCTGTCAGCCCTTGCCCTCTCTCTCTCTTCATTCTATCTCACTCTCTATTATTTCTCCCTCTCTCTCTCTCTTCATTCTATCTCCTGTCTGTCAGCCCTACTCCCTCTCTCTCTCTCTCTCTCTCTCTCTTCATTCCTATCTCCTCTCTGGTGTTTTTTTAATATATATATGTTTAGTTGCAATGTAATATAATGTTTTTGTAATATATATGTTGGTTCTTGATATTAATAATAGCAGTGGGTTTAGCAATAATAACTTAATATTTGGTTGTGATAATAATAATAACGTGGGGCGCAATAATATGTGTGTTTGGTTCAACGTGTAGTAATTAATGCGTATAATAATATATGTATTGGTTCTTAATGTTAATTAATCATTTTTTAGCAGCATATTTTGGTTGTGATAATAATAGTGGGGCATAATATATATGTGTTGGGTTTCTTAATGTACGATGCGTGGGTAAGCGTAAATATATATGTTTTGGTTTAATATATGTGATAGGTACATATTGCATATATATATATTTGGGTTCTTGTCTTGTATGTGGAAACATACATGTATATATATGTTGGGTTTCTTAATATAAATCTTGTTAAATTTTTTATATATGTATATATACCGTTGCCCATTAATAATAATAACGATAAATATAACCGTATATATATGTTTAGTTACTTGTCATAATAACTCTTAATGGGTTCTGTATATATGTTGATTCATCAATAATAAATCATTTTTATATATATATGTTTCGTTCTGTCTATCGTCTTGTCATTTTAAATATATATATTGTGTTTGAAACTAAATGTATATGCAATGGGTACCAATAATATGTTGGTTCTGTGATAATTATCTTGATGCGGTACATAATAAAATATATGTTTGGTCTTAAATATGTATGTATTAGAAATTTTAATAATATATATATATGTTTCAGTTATAATATACTTATTGCAGTATTTGTATATATATATATATTACGTTCATAATATATATATATCGGCTAATATATATATATATTTTAGATTTCTTGTCTCGCGTGTATTCATTTTTTATAAATATATATATATAATATATATATAACATTCATAATATAATATGCCAATGGGCTATAATATATATATATAACATTCTGTATAATATGTAAATCAGGCACCATAAATATATATCTTTGCGACACATGTAATAAGTAAGTAATATATATATATATTTAGTTGTCTTATGTCTTGATAAATACTGTATATATGAATATATTTAGTTTCTTAATGTAATAATATTAACAATAAAATATGTTGGTTATAATGTATATGTCATTTTCATATATGTTGGTTATAGTAATAGCGATGATGGTAGCAGCCATATATATATGTTTGGAATTTTCTAATAATAATAATAAGCGTGCATTTTCATAAATATATATGTTTGGTTAATATTAATAACAATCATTTTTATATATATGTATATGTTTAGATTGCAATATATACGTCATTTTTTCAGCAAAAATATCTTGAGCCAATATTGGAACATAATATTAATATCTTGATATTTGGCATATTAAATATGTGTTGGTTTCTTAATCTTAATAATATATGTTTTTTTAATAGGCTGTATATGTTTTTGAACAACGTAATAGCGATGTAAATGGTGCGTAATAATATGTTGGTGTATTAATAATAACGATAGGTACCAATATGTATGTGTTGGTTCATAAATAATATGATGGGTATAATATGTAATATTTGGGTGCAATGTAAATAATAGCGACCATTTTTATATATATATATATGTTGGACATAATATTAATATTAGGCTGCTATATATATATGTTGATTTCTTAATATATGATATGATAAGTGGCCATAAATATATATATATTTTGAACATAATGTACTTGATGTAATGCATTTTTATATATATATATATATATATATATTTTAGTTTCATAATGTAAATAACAATGCATTTTTAATATATATATATATGTTGGATTCTTAATGTAAATATAACATTCGGCTGTAAATATATATATGTTGGTTTTAATATGCAATATATGATGGGTTCACTTATGCATATATATGTTGGTTCTGCCAATAATATGCCGTGGGCATAATATATGTATATTTGGTTTCTTAATGTAATATGTAATGTTTTTATATATATGTTGGTTCTTAATGTAATAACAATCATTTTTCATAAATATATATATGTTGAACAATATTAATATGCTGATACATTTTTAATATATATGTTGGGTTTCAATATATGCGTGCGTGGGTGGCATATATGTTTGGGTTTCAATATATATGGTTCGTACCATATATATATATATTTAGATTGCAAATATATGACTATGTTTTTATAAATATATATATATATATATATATATATTTTAGTTGTAATGTAATATGTAAATAGGTATATATATATATATATATGTGCGTTCTTAATAATAATATAACGTGGGTTACTTATATATATATGTTGGTGTAATGTAATAATAACAATGGCTTAATAATATGTATATTGGTTTTCAATAATATACTTATTAAGTATAATAAATATATATGTTGAACGCGTGTATAATATTGGGCATAATATATATTGTGTTTTAGTTCTGTGATAATATAGTGGTATAATATATGTGTTTGGTTTATGATGTAAATAAGTGGTATAATATGTATGTATGTGTTTGGTTTTCGATAATAATAACATTAGGTATAATAAATATGTATGTGTTTGGTTCTTGATGTAGCATTGATAGAGTGGCGTAAATATATGTGTTTGGTTCAACGATAATAATAAGCGATAGGTATAATAATAACCTGTGTTGAACATAAATGTTATGATGTGATGCATTTTTTTAATAATATATATATGTATGTATGTGTTTGGTTGTGATAATAATAACGATGGGTTACTAATATGTGTATATATGTTGCGTTCTTGATAATAATAACAATGGGCGCAATAATATATGTGTTTGGTTAAATAATAACTCTTGACGGTTTTGTGCATATATGTGTTTGGAACAATAATATGTGATGGGGCGCAATAATATATATATGTTTTGGTTCTTAATGTAAAAATATAGCAATAGAACATATATGTTGGTTAATATATATCATCATTTTTAATATATATATATGTTGAATTCAGCCAAATAATATGTGTTCATTTTCTGTATATATATATGTTGGGTTGCAATTATAGCGATAGCATTAGTACTTATAAATATATTATGTTGGGTTTCTTGTCATAATATATTAGAGGCCTTATATATATATATTCGTTTTCTTAATATACGTGCGTAGGCTATATATATATATATATATATATATGTTTGGGTTTAACAATAATAATAATAACATTAGGTATAATATATATATATGTGTTGAACATAATATTAATATTCTTTGTTAGGCATAATAATATGTATGTTTGGTTTAACGTGTAAATAACGTGGGTTCATGGCCATGTGTGTGTTTGAACGTGTAATATTAACGTGTTTTTAATAGCATGTTTGGAACGTGTAATAGCATTAGGTATATTAAATGTATGTGTTTGGTTTTCTTAATGTAATATTAACGTGGGTACTTAATATGTATATGTTTCCGGTTCTGTGTCATGCGTGTTTTAATAATATATATATGTTTACCGTTTTTAATATACTTGATATAATGGTAGCATAAAATATATATATTTCCAGTTGCAATATATATACTTACCATTTTCATATATATATATATTTCGTTTAATATGTAATAATCATTTTCATAATATATATATATATATATACTATCTTTAATTTCTTATGTAATATCTTAATCATTTTTTTAATATATATATGTCATATTTGGAATGCAATGTATATGTAGTATTTTTTGTAAATATATGTTTGAACATGTAATATGTATTAGGTTCATATATATGTATTTAGTTCTTGTCTTAATATCTTGATATTTTTTAATATATATATATATTTTGGGTTTCATAATATATGTGCGTGGTATATAAATATATATGTGTTTGGTTCTTAATATAATATGCGTAGAGGCATAATAAAATATATATATGTGAATTACTTGTGATATATATATTAGGCATAATATATATATATATTGGTTCAATGTACTTGATGCGTGGTGGCCCGTAAATATGTATATGTTTTGGGTGCAATATAACCATATATGATGGTACCAATAATATATATGTTTAGTTGCTGTCTCTTGATAATGCATTTTTAATAAACATATATATATGTATATATGTATTTCGTTGCAATGTAATAATAACAGTAGGTATATATGTATGTGTAACGTTACTTGTGTGTGTGTCATTTTTAATAATATATGTTTGGAACGCGTGTGCGTAATAACGTGGATCATATGCATATATATTGGTTGCAATAATAATATATGATAGAGGCTGTATATGTATGGCTGAACAATATATGTCTTGATCTGGGTACATAATAATAATAACGGTGTGATAAATATGTAAATGGGTATAATAAGCAAATATGTTTAGTTATGTCTGTTGGCATAATAATATGTGTTGGTTCAATGTAATAATAACGACCATTTTTAATAATAATAACTGGTTTCAATCATCTTGATGTGATGGGGTAGCCGTAATAATAATATGTTGGTTCTTAAATAATAATATGATAATTTTTTCAATAATATATGTATTTGGTTCAATAATAAATATCATAATCATTTTTCTATATATATATATATTTGAATTGCAATGTATATCTTGATAGTATAATAATATATATATTGGGTTAAATATATGATAAACATTTTTATAAATATATATATATATATATATATATATATGTTTAGTTGTGATAATAATATCTTATTAATTTTTATATATATATATATATATTTAGATTACTTATGTATATAGCAAATAGGCGCATATATTTCAGTTCATGATATAATATGCGTGGGATGCAGCAAATAACAGAACGCAATGTAATAATAACGACCAGGTGCTGCCTGCTCTATATGTGTTGGACATAATGTATATGCGTGGTACCATCTTATCTTATATGTTTGGAACAATGTGTAGTATTAGGGTACAATAATAGTAATAATATGTGTTTGAACAGCGTATTAATAACGTGTTTTCAATATGTGTTTTGAACGCGATATTAAGCGTTAAGTGGGTGGCGTAAATATGTATGTTTGGATTGCGATAACCGTAATAACGTGGAGAACGTATATGTATGTATGTGTTTGGTTCAACAAATATCTTGATGCGTGGCCCCCTGCTCCTCTCTCTCTCTCTCTCTCTCTCTTCATTCTATCTCTCCTCTCTGTCAGCCCCACTCTCTCTCTCTCTCTTCATTCTATACCTCTCTCAGCCCCTACTCCCTCTCTCTCTCTTCATTCTATCTCCTCTCTGTCAGTCCCTACTCCCCCTCTCTCTCTTCATTCTATCTCCTCTCTGTCCTTCTACTCCCTCTCTCTCTCTTCATTCTATCTCCTCTGTCCTTCCCTACTCCCTCTCTCTCTCTTCATTCTGCTCCTCTCTGTCAGATTTTTTTAT
>NC_059446.1:75745154-75842654 GCF_905237065.1 Salmo salar | reverse complement strand
TCTCATGATTTGGTTGGGTCTAATTGTGTTGCTGTCCTGGGGCTCTGTGGGGTCTGTTTGAGTTTGTGAACAGAGCCCCAGGACCAGCTTGCTTAGGGGACTCTTCTCCAGGTTCATTTCTCTGTAGGTGATGGCTTTGATATGGAAGGTTTGGGAATCGCTTCCTTTTAGGTGGTTGTAGAATTTAACATCTCTTTCCTGGATTTTGATAATTAGTGGGTATTGGCCTAATTACATTTACATTTTAGTCATTTAGCAGACGCTCTTATCCAGAGCGACTTACAGTAGAGTGCATACATTTTAGTACATTTTTAAATACTGGCCCCCCATGGGAATCGAACCCACAACCCTGGCGTTGCAAGCGCCATGCTCTACCAACTGAGCTGCTCTGTATGCATTATTTGGTGTTTTATGTTGTACATTTTTGCAGAATTTTACATGAAGAGTCTCAATTTGATGTTTGTCCCATTTTGTGAATTCTTGGTTGGTGAGCGGACCCCAGATCTCACAACCATAAAGGGCAATGGGTTCTATAACTGATTGAAGTATTTTTTGCCAGATTTTTAGCCAGCATAGAAGGCCCTTCTTGCCTTGTCTCTCAGATCGTTCACAGCTTTGTGGAAGTTACCTGTGGTGCTGATGTTTAGGCGGAGGTATGTATAGTTTTTGTGTGCTCTAGGGCAACACACAGTCTCTCTCTATATTCTCCCTCTCTCCACACTCTCTCCCTCTCTCTCCACGCTCTCTCTCTTGCGCTCCCTCTCTCCACACACTTTCCACACACTTCTCCTCTCTCCTATTAAAATATAATAAATATAAATAATATATAAAATATGTAAATAAATAATAATATGTAAAATATATGTAAAAATAGTAATAAAATAGTAAATAATAATAAAATAATGTGTAAATGTAATGTGTGTAATAAATATAAATATATGTAAATAATAATATTAATAAAGATAATAAAATATGTAATTAAAATAATATGTAATAAAATAATAATAAATGTAGTAATAATAGTAATAATAAATATATGTAACGTAATATGTAAAAATAATAATAAAAAATAATAGTAAATGATAAGTAATGTAATAAAAATTAATTAAATAATAAAAATAGTATGATAAAAATGTAAAATAATAATATAAATAATTGAATAAATAATATAGTATATAAAAGTAATATAAATGTAATATATTAATAATAGTATGTAAATAATGTATGTAATAAAATGTTAAATAATAATAAAAAATATAAATATTTATATAAATTAATATATAATTATGTAATAATGTAAATAATAATTAAATAATAATAATAATGTAATAATATAATAAAATATAATAATAAATATAATAAATGTAAATATATGTAAATATTAAATATGTAATAAATATAATAATAAATAATAATATGTAATAATAATAAATAATAATAATAATATGTAATAAATAATAATAAAATAATAAATAATGTGTAAATAATATATAAATATAATAATAAAATAATATGTAAATAATAATATAAATAATTAATAATGTAATGTAATAAAATAATAATGTAAATAATATAAATAATGTAATATAATAATAATAAATAATAATAAAATATTAATAATAATAATAATAAATGTGTAAATATGTAATAATGTAATAATAATATGTAATAATATTGTAATAAAAATAGTAATATAATATAATAAAGTAATAATATGTATAATAATAATATTAATAAATAAAAATGTTAATAATAATAATAATAATATGTATATAATAAGTAATAATATGTATATATTAATAATAATAATTATGTAATAAATAATGTAATAAATAATAATAATATAATAAATTAATAATAATAATAATAAATATGTAATAAATAATAATAATATGTAAATAATAATAATAATAAATATGTAATAAATAAAAATTATATAATATATGTTTTAAATAATAATAATAATATAAAAATAATAATTATAATAATAAATAGTAATAATAAATGTAATAATATGTATAAATAATAAATATGTAATAATAATAATAATAAATAATAAATGTGTAATAATAATAATATATATTAGTAATAATAATAAAATAATAATAATTATATGTAATAATAATAATATAAATAATAATAATAAATATGTCGTAATATAATAATATATATAATATGTAATAATATGTTAATATATGTATAATATATAAATAATATATAATAAATAATATCGTATAATTATAAAAATATGTATAATAATAAATTGTAATAAATATTAATAATAATGTTATTAAAGTATGAATAATGTATAATAATAATAATAATATATGTAATAATATAATAGTAATTAAATAATAATATATGTATAATAATAATAATAATAATAATAAATATTGTAAATAATAATAAATATGTAAAATAATATAAATATTATAATAATAATATAAAATATGTAATAATAAATAATAATAATGTAATAATAATAATAAATATGTATAATAATGTAATAAATATGTAATAATAATAATATGATGTAATATTAATATTATAATGAAATAATACATTTTCCACATGCTCTCTTTCTCTCTCCACACACTCTCTCTCCCTCTCTCTCCCTCAACACACTCTCTCCCTCTCTCTCCCTCTCTCTCTCCACACTCTCTCTCTCCCTCTCTCTCCCTACACACACTCTCTCTCTCCCTCTCTCCCTCTCTACACACACACACTCTTTGCATCCTGTATACTGTGGATGCACTTATCTGCAATCAGGGGACAACAACAGAGACACAAACTCAAGCAAAAACACAGTCAGTCACACTATCACTTGTAGTTAACACACACTCACACCCCTGAGATCTCTCTGTCAGGAGGCAGGACTGTTTACACGGCCGGATAAAACATTTACCCGATTTAATCTGGTTACTACTCCTACCCAGTAACTAGAATATGCATATACTTATTAGATATGGATAGAAAACACCCTAAAGTTTCCAAAACTGTTTGAATGGTATCTGTGAGTATAACAGAACTCATATGGCAGGCAAAAACCTGAGAGACTCCTTTACAGGAAGTGGCCTGTCTGACCATTTATTGGCTTTCTTTGACATCTCTTTCCAAAACAAAGGATCTCTGCGGTAACGTGACACTTCCCACGGCTCCCATAGGCTCTCAGAGCCCGGGAAAAAGCTGAATGTCGTCATTCCAGCCCCAGGCTGAAATACATTATCGCCTTTGTCAAGTGGCCGATCAGGGGACAGTGGGCTTAGGCGCGTGCACTGGTCGCCCCCGTCCGATTTCAAAAAGGCTTTACAACGAAAGCAAAACATTAGATTATGTCAGCAGAGTACCCAGCCAGAAATAATCAGACACCCATTTTTCAAGCTAGCATATAATGTCACATAAACCCAAACCACAGCTAAATGTAGCACTAACCTTTGATGATCTTCATCAGATGACACCCCTAGGACATTATATTATACAATACATGCATGTTTTGTTCAATCAAGTTCATATTTATATCAAAAAACAGCTTTTTACATTAGCATGTGACGTTCAGAACTAGCATACCCCCCGCAAACTTCCGGTGAATTTACTAAATTACTCACGATAAACGTTCACAAAAAACATAACAATTATTTTAAGAATTATAGATACAGAACTCCTCTATGCACTTGCTATGTCCGATTTTAAAATAGCTTTTCGGTGAAAGCACATTTTGCAATATTCTCAGTAGATAGCCCGGCATCACAGGGCTAGCTATTTAGACACCCAGCAAGTTTAGCACTCACCAAAGTCAGATTTACTATAAGAAAAATGTTATTCCCTTTGCTGTTCTTCGTCAGAATGCACTCCCAGGACTTCTACTTCAATAACAAATGTTGGTTTGGTCCCAAATAATCCATTGTTATATCCAAATAGCGGCGTTTTGTTCATGCGTTCAAGACACGGTCAGGAGGCAGGACTGTTAAACAAGGTGTGATTGGTCAGGAGGCAGGACTGTTAAACAAGGTGTGATTGGTCAGGAGGCAGGACTGTTTAACAAGGTGTGATTGGTCAGGAGGCAGGACTGTTTAACAAGGTGTGATTGGTCAGGAGGCAGGACTGTTAAACAGGGTGTGATTGGTCAGGAGGCAGGACTGTTTAACAGGGTGTGATTGGTCAGGAGGCAGGACTGTTAAACAGGGTGTGATTGGTCAGGAGGCAGGACTGTTTAACAGGGTGTGATTGGTCAGGAGGCAGGACTGTTTAACAGGGTGTGATTGGTCAGGAGGCAGGACTGTTTAACAAGGTGTGATTGGTCAGGAGGCAGGACTGTTTAACAAGGTGTGATTGGTCAGGAGGCAGGACTGTTTAACAAGGTGTGATTGGTCAGGAGGCAGGACTGTTTAACAAGGTGTGATTGGTCAGGAGGCAGGACTGTTTAACAAGGTGTGATTGGTCAGGAGGCAGGACTGTTTAACAGGGTGTGATTGGTCAGGAGGCAGGACTGTTTAACAGGGTGTGATTGGTCAGGAGGCAGGACTGTTTAACAAGGTGTGATTGGTCAGGAGGCAGGACTGTTTAACAAGGTGTGATTGGTCGGGAGGCAGGACTGTTTAACAAGGTGTGATTGGTCAGGAGGCAGGACTGTTTAACAAGGTGTGATTGGTCAGGAGGCAGGACTGTTTAACAGGGTGTGATTGGTCAGGAGGCAGGACTGTTTAACAGGGTGTGATTGGTCAGGAGGCAGGACTGTTTAACAGGGTGTGATTGGTCAGGAGGCAGGACTGTTTAACAGGGTGTGATTGGTCAGGAGGCAGGACTGTTTAACAGGGGTGTGATTGGTCAGGAGGCAGGACTGTTTAACAAGGTGTGATTGGTCAGGAGGCAGGACTGTTTAACAAGGTGTGATTGGTCAGGAGGCAGGACTGTTTAACAAGGTGTGATTGGTCAGGAGGCAGGACTGTTTAACAAGGTGTGATTGGTCAGGAGGCAGGACTGTTTAACAAGGTGTGATTGGTCAGGAGGCAGGACTGTTTAACAAGGTGTGATTGGTCAGGAGGCAGGACTGTTTAACAGGGTGTGATTGGTCAGGAGGCAGGACGATGTAACAGGGTGTGATTGGTCAGGAGGCAGGACTGTGTAACAGGGTGTGATTGGTCAGGAGGATAGAGAGTGAAGAGTGCGTCTCTGGTTATAAACATGACACTTCACTTGACTCTGACTTGACAACAGAATCCTGCAGTGACAGCCCTGCCCACAGTCAGCTTGGGGTTGTTTCTCTATACATACACACAGATGGAGTAATAGACATAACGATTGATTGATTGGTTAATTGAATGATTTGTTGGCTAATTGGTTGATTGGTTGGTTAGTCGGCTGGTTGATTTAATGATTGGTTGGTTGATTGATTGATTTACAAACTGATTAATTGATTAGTTGATTGCTCCTAACGTCCCACCTCTCCTCTGCTGTCTCTCCAGTCTGCGTAGGGAGGGCTACACGGTGCAGGTGAATGTGAACGACTACCTGGATATCTACTGTCCCCACTACAATGACAGCCAGCGCGTGGTGGGCACCGGGGAGCAGTACATCCTCTACATGGTCAGCTACCGTGGTTACAGGACCTGTGACCCCCAGCTGGGCTTCAAGAGGTGGGAGTGTAACCGCCCCCACGCACCAATCAAATTCTCCGAGAAGTTTCAGCGCTACAGCGCCTTCTCCCTGGGCTACGAGTTCCACGTGGGCCAGGAGTATTACTACATCTGTGAGTATACTACTATACTATACTACTATCATACTACTACCACTACCACGTGGGCCAGGAGTATTAGTACATCTGTGAGTACACTACTATACTATACTACTATCATACTACTACCACTACCACGTGGGCCAGGAGTATTAGTACATCTGTGAGTATACTACTATACTACACTACTATCATACTACTACCACTACCACGTGGGCCAGGAGTATTAGTACATCTGTGAGTATACTACTCTACTACACTACTATCATACTACTACCACTACCACGTGGGCCAGGAGTATTAGTACATCTGTGAGTATACTACTATACTACACTACTATCATACTACTACCACTACCACGTGGGCCAGGAGTATTAGTACATCTGTGAGTATACTACTATACTACACTACTATCATACTACTACCACTACCACGTGGGCCAGGAGTATTAGTACATCTGTGAGTACACTACTATACTATACTACTATCATACCACTACCATGTGGGCCAGGAGTATTACTACATCTGTGAGTATACTACTATACTACACTACTATCATACTACTACCACTACCACGTGGGCCAGGAGTATTAGTACATCTGTGAGTACACTACTATACTATACTACTATCATACCACTACCACGTGGGCCAGGAGTATTACTACATCTGTGAGTATACTACTATACTATACTACTATCATACTACTACCACTACCATGTGGGCCAGGAGTATTACTACATCTGTGAGTATACTACTATACTATACTACTATCATACTACTACCACTACCACGTGGGCCAGGAGTATTACTACATCTGTGAGTATACTACTATACTATACTACTATCATACTACTACCACTACCATGTGGGCCAGGAGTATTACTACATCTGTGAGTATACTACTATACTATACTACTATCATACTACTACCATGTGGGCCAGGAGTATTATTACATCTATGAGTATTCTACTATATTATACTACTATCATTTTACTACCACGTGGGTCAGGAGTATTACTACATCTGTGAGTACACTACTATACTATACTACTATCATACTACTTCCACTACCACGTGGGCCAGGAGTATTACTACATCTGTGAGTATACTACTATACTACTACTATCATATTACTACGACTACCACGTGGGCCAGGAGTATTACTACATCTGTGGGTATACTACTATACTATACTACTATCATACTACTACTACTACTACCACGTGGGCCAGGAGTATTACTACATATGTGAGTGTACTACTATACTATACTACTATCATACTACTACCACTACCACAAGGGCCAGGAGTATTATTTCATCTACGAGTATACTACTATAATATACTACTATCATACTACTACCACGTGGGCCGGGGGTATTATTACATCTGTGAGTATACTACTATACTATACTACTATCATACTACTACCACGTGGGCCAGGAGTATAAATACCTCTGTGAGTATAGCTATTACCAGTAGTTTAATATACTACTTCTATACTACTATCATATACCACTATGACATGGGCCACATTTGTGTGTATTGATATTATTACTATATTACTACTAATATAATACTACTACTATACTATTGCTACAGTACAATACTACCACATACCATGGGTGAGGAGTACTACTGTGTCAGTTCTAGTGGTGTCCTAAATGACATCATCATGTGTGCACGCTGGTAGCATGTTTGACTTTCTGGTTTATTAAATGTTTAACTCTTTCTGGTTTATTAAATGTTTAACTCTTTCTGGTTTATTAAATGTTTAACTCTTTCTGGTTTATTAAATGTTTAACTCTTTGTGGTTTATTAAATGTTTAACTCTTTCTGGTTTATTAAATGTTTAACTCTTTCTGGTTTATTAAATGTTTGACTCTTTCTGGTTTATTAAATGTTTGACTCTTTCTGGTTTTATTAAATGTTTAACTCTTTCTGGTTTATTAAATGTTTAACTCTTTCTGGTTTATTAAATGTTTGACTCTTTCTGGTTTTATTAAATGTTTAACTCTTTCTGGTTTATTAAATGTTTAACTCTTTCTGGTTTATTAAATGTTTGACTCTTTCTGGTTTATTAAATGTTTGACTCTTTCTGGTTTATTAAATGTTTAACTCTTTCTGGTTTATTAAATGTTTAACTCTTTCTGGTTTATTAAATGTTTGTGTGTTGTGTGTTAACAGCTACACCCACTCATCACCACGGTCGCAGCTGCCTCAGACTGAGAGTGTATGTCTGCTGCTCCACAGGTGAGGACACACACACACACACACACACACACACACACACACACACACACACACACACACACACACACACACACACACAAACACCATACTCTCCCTTTCGCTCTCTGTCTCTCTCTCTCTCTCCAACTCTCTCTCTCCTACTCTTTCTCTCCCACTCTCTCTCCTACTCTTTCTCTCTCTCTCCCTCTCTCTCTTTCTCTCCTACTCTATCTCTCTCTATCCCCTCTCTCATACTATATCTCTCTCATCTATCTCTCATATCTCTGTACTATAATACTCTCTCTCTCATATCTCTCTCCTACTCTCTCTCTCCTACTCTCTCTCTCTCTCCTGCTCTGTTCTCTCTCTCTCTACTACTCTCTCTCCTACACTTTCTCTCTCCCTCCCTCTCTCTCTCTCCTACTCTTTCTCTCTCTCTCTCCCTCCCTCTCTCTCTCCTACTCTTTCTCTCTCTCTCTCTCTCTCTCTCTCTCTCTCTCTCTCTCTCTCTCTCTCTAAAACATTCACAGCTATTTATACTCTGCTGAGTTTCCCTTGCAGCATTTACCTCACAGTAGAATACAGATCTACCTCTCCTCCACCCACTGGTTCTCTCTCTTACCTCACACATACTGTAGGCACACTCTAACAGTACTGCTCAGAGGAGAGGACCACAGCTAACATTAAACATGAACACATCCCTCCCCCCTCTATCTCTCATTTATTCCCATGTGTGGTCACCTCTCTCTAGTTCAGCTTTGATCCTGTAGTTCAACTAGCCAGTCCTCTCAACTCTCTCTCTCTCTCTAGTTCAGCTTTGATCCTGTAGTTCAACTAGCCAGTCCTCTCAACTCTCTCTCTCTCTCTAGTTCAGCTTTGATCCTGTAGGTCAACTAGCCAGTCCTCTCAACTCTCTCTCTCTCTCTCTCTCTCTCTCTCTCGTTCAGCTTTGATCCTGTAGTTCAACTAGCCAGTCCTCTCAACTCTCTCTCTCTCTCTAGTTCAGCTTTGATCCTGTAGTTCAACTAGCCAGTCCTCTCAACTCTCTCTCTCTCTCTAGTTCAGCTTTGATCCTGTAGGTCAACTAGCCAGTCCTATCTCTCTCTCTCTCTCTCTCTCTCTCTCTCTCTATCTCTCTAGCTTTGTATCCTGTAGTTCAACTAGCCAGTCCTATCAACTCTCTCTCTCTCTCTAGTCCTCGCTCTCTCCTGTAGCTCTCATCTAGCTCACTCCTCTCTATCTCTCTCTCTCTCTCTCTTCTCTCTCTCTCTCTCTCTCTCTCTCTCTCTCTCTCTCTCTCTCTCTCTCTCTCTCTCTCTCTCTCTCTCTCTCTCTAATCTCTCGCTCTGCTCTCGTAGCTCTCTATCTATCTCAGTCTCTCTCTATATCTCTCTCTCTCTCTCTCTCTCTCTCTCTCTCTCTCTAGTTCAGCTTTGATCCTGTAGTTCAACTAGCCAGTCCTCTCAACTCTCTCTCTCTTTCTAGTTCAGCTTTGATCCAGTAGTTCAACTAGCCAGTCCTCTCAACTCTCTCTCTTTAGTTCAGCTTTGATCCTGTAGTTCAACTAGCCAGTCCTCTCAACTGTCTCTCTCTTTCTAGTTCAGCTTTGATCCAGTAGTTCAACTAGCCAGTCCTCTCAACTCTCTCTCTCTTTCTAGTTCAGCTTTGATCCAGTAGTTCAACTAGCCAGTCCTCTCAACTCTCTCTCTTTAGTTCAGCTTTGATCCTGTAGTTCAATTTGCCAGTCCTCTCAACTCTCTCTCTGCCTCTTCCTCCCCTGTTTCTGCCTCTGTCTTTCCCTGTTTCTGCCTCTGTCCTCCCCTGTGTCTGTCTCTGTCCTCCCCTGTTTCTGTCTCTGTCCTTCCCTTTTTCTGTCTCTGTCCTCTCCTGTTTCTGTCTCTGTCCTCCTGTTTCTGTCTCTGCTCTCCTGTTTCTGTCTCTGTCCTTCCCTGTTTCTGTCTCTGTCCTCCCCTGTTTCTGTCTCTGTCCTTCCCTGTTTCTGCCTCTGTCCTCCCCTGTTTCTGCCTCTGTCCTCCCCTGTTTCTGTCTCTGTCCTCCCCTGTTTCTGTCTCTGTCCTTCCCTTTTTCTGTCTCTGTCCTCTCCTGTTTCTGTCTCTGTCCTTCCCTGTTTCTGTCTCTGTCCTTCCCTGTTTATGTCTCTGTCTTTCCTTTTTCTGTCTCTGTCCTCCCCTGTTTCTGTCTCTGTCCTTCCCTTTTTCTGTCTCTGTCCTCTCCTGTTTCTGTCTCTGTCCTTCCCTGTGTCTGTCTCTGTCCTTCCCTGTTTCTGCCTCTGTCTTCCCTGTTTCTGTCTCTGTCCTTCCCTGTTTCTGTCTCTGTTCTTCCCTGTTTCTGCCTCTGTCCTCCCCTGTTTCTGTCTCTGTCCTTCCCTGTTTCTGTCTCTGTCCTCCCCTGTTTATGTCTCTGTCTTTCCTGTTTCTGTCTCTGTCCTTCCCTGTTTCTGTCTCTGTCTTCCCTGTTTCTGTCTCTGTCCTTCCCTGTTTCTGTCTCTGTCCTTCCCTGTTTCTGTCTCTGTCCTTCCCTGTTTCTGCCTCTGTCCTCCCCTGTTTCTGTCTATGTTCTTCCCTTTTTCTGTCTCTGTCCTCTCCTGTTTCTGTCTCTGTCCTTCCCTGTGTCTGTCTCTGTCCTTCCCTGTTTCTGCCTCTGCCTTCCCTGTTTCTGTCTCTGTCCTTCCCTGTTTCTGCCTCTGTCCTCCCCTGTTTCTGCCTCTGTCCTCCCCTGTGTCTGTCTCTGTCCTCCCCTGTTTCGGTCTCTGTCCTTCCCTGTTTCTGCCTCTGTTCTCCCCTGTTTCTGTCTCTGTCCTCCCCTGTTTCTGTCTCTGCTCTCCCCTGTTTCTGTCTCTGTCCTTCCCTGTTTCTGTCTCTGTCTTTCCCTGTTTCTGTCTCTGTCCTTCCCTGTTTCTGCCTCTGTCCTCCCCTGTTTCTGCCTCTGTCCTTCCCTGTTTCTGCCTCTGTCCTCCCCTGTTTCTGCCTCTGTCTTCCCTGTTTCTGTCTCTGTTCTTCCCTGTTTCTGCCTCTGTCCTCCCCTGTTTCTGTCTCTGTCCTTCCCTGTTTCTGTCTCTGTCCTTCCCTGTTTCTGTCTCTGTTCTTCCCTGTTTCTGCCTCTGTCCTCCCCTGTTTCTGCCTGTCCTCCCCTGTTTCTGTCTCTGTCCTTCCCTGTTTCTGTCTCTGTCCTTCCCTGTTTCTGCCTCTGTCCTCCCCTGTTTCTGCCTCTGTCCTTCCCTGTTTCTGCCTCTGTCCTCCCCTGTTTCTGCCTCTGTCCTCCCCTGTTTCTGCCTCTGTCTTCCCTGTTTCTGTCTCTGTTCTTCCCTGTTTCTGCCTCTGTCCTCCCTGTTTCTGTCTCTGTCCTTCCCCTGTTTCTGTCTCTGTCCTTCCCTGTTTCTGTCTCTGTCCTTCCCTGTTTCTGCCTCTGTCCTCCCTGTTTCTGTCTCTGTCCTCCCTGTGTCTGTCTCTGTCTTCCTGTTTCTGTCTCTGTCCTTCCCTGTTTCTGCTCTGTCCTCCCTGTTTCTGCCTCTGTCCTCCCCTGTTTCTGCCTCTGTCCTCCTGTTTCTGTCTCTGTCCCCTGTTTCTGCCTCTGTCCTTCCCTGTTTCTGTCTCTGTCCTCCCCTGTTTCAGTCTCTGTCCTTCCCTGTTTCTGCCTCTGTTCTCCCCTGTTTCTGTCTCTGTCCTCCCCTGTTTCTGTCTCTGTCTCTCCTGTTTCTGTCTCTGTCCTTCCCTGTTTCTGTCTCTGTCTTTCTTCCTGTTTCTGTCTCTGTCCTTCCCTGTTTCTGTCTCTGTCCTCCCCTGTTTCTGCCTCTGTCCTTCCCTGTTTCTGTCTCTGTCCTTCCCTGTTTCTGTCTCTGTCTTCCTGTTTCTGTCTCTGTCCTCCCTGTTTCTGTCTCTGTCCTTCCCTGTTTCTGTCTCTGTCCTTCCCTGTTTTGTCTCTGTTCTTCCTGTTTCTGTCTCTGTCCTTCCTGTTTCTGCCTCTGTCCTCCTGTTTCTGTCTCTGTCCTTCCCTGTTTCTGTCTCTGTCATTCCCTGTTTCTGTCTCTGTCCTTCCCTGTTTCTGTCGTCTGTCCTTCCCTGTTTCTGCCTCTGTCCTCCCCTTTTCTGTCTCTGTCCTTCCTGTTTCTGTCTCTGTCTTCCCTGTTTCTGTCTCTGTTCTTCCTGTTTCTGCCTCTGTCCTCCCCTGTTTCTGTCTCTGTCCTTCCCTGTTTCTGTCTCTGTCCTTCCCTGTTTCTGTCTCTGTCCTTCCCTGTTTCTGCCTCTGTCCTTCCTGTTTCTGCCTCTGTCCTCCTGTGTCTGTCTCTGTCTTCCTGTTTCTGTCTCTGTCCTTCCTGTTTCTGCCTCTGTCCTCCCTGTTTCTGCCTCTGTCCTCCCCTGTTTCTGCCTCTGTCCCTCCCTGTTTCTGCCTCTGTCCTCCCTGTGTCTGTCTCTGTCCTCCCTGTTTCAGTCTCTGTCCTTCCCTGTTTCTGCCTCTGTTCTCCCCTGTTTCTGTCTCTGTCCTCCCCTGTTTCTGTCTCTGCTCTCCCCTGTTTCTGTCTCTGTCCTTCCCTGTTTCTGTCTCTGTCTTTCCCTGTTTCTGTCTCTGTCCTTCCCTGTTTCTGTCTCTGTCCTTCCCTGTTTCTGCCTCTGTCATCCCCTGTTTCTTATCTGTCCTTCCCTGTTTCGGCCTCTGTCCTCCTCTGTTTCTGCCTCTGTCTTCCCTGTTTCTTCTCTGTCCTCCTGTTTCTGTCTCTGTCCTTCCCTGTTTCTGTCTCTGTCCTTCCCTGTTTCTGTCTCTGTTCTTCCCTGTTTCTGCCTCTGTCCTCCCCTGTTTCTGCCTGTCCTCCTGTTTCTGTCTCTGTGGCTTCCCTGTTTCTGTCTCTGTGCTTCCCTGTTTCTGTCTCTGTCCTTCCCTGTTTCTGTCTCTGTCCTCCCTGTTTCTGCCTCTGTCTTCCCTTTTTCTGTCTCTGTCCCCTCCTGTTTCTGTCTCTGTCCTTCCCTGTTTCTGTCTCTGTCCTTCCCCTGTTTCTGTCTCTGTCCTTCCCTGTTTCTGCCTCTGATCTCCCCTGTTTCTGCCTCTGTCTTCCCTTTTTCTGTCTCTGTCCTCTCCTGTTTCTGTCTCTGTCCTCTCCTGTTTCTGTCTCTGTCCTTCCCTGTTTCTGTCTCTGTCCTTCCCTGTTTCTGCCTCCGTCTTCCCTGTTTCTGTCTCTGTCCTTCCCTGTTTCTGCCTCTGTCCTCCCCTGTTTCTGCCTCCGTCCTCCCCTGTTTCTGTCTCTGTCCTCCCCTGTTTCGGTCTCTGTCCTTCCCTGTTTCTGCCTCTGTTCTCCCCTGTTTCTGTCTCTGTCCTCCCCTGTTTCTGTCTCTGCTCTCCCCTGTTTCTGTCTCTGTCCTTCCCTGTTTCTGTCTCTATCTTTCCCTGTTTCTGTCTCTGTCCTTCCCTGTTTCTGTCTCTGTCCTCCCCTGTTTCTGTCTCTGTCCTTCCCTGTTTCTGCTCTGTCTCCCTGTTTTGCCTCTGTCTTCCCTGTTTCTTCTCTGTCTTCCCTGTTTCTGTCTCTGTCCTTCCCTGTTTCTGCCTCTGTCCTCCCTGTTTCTGCCTCTGTCCTCCCCTGTTTCTGTCTCTGTCCTTCCCTGTTTCTGTTCTGTCCTTCCCTGTTTCTGCCTCTGTCTTCCCTTCTGTCTCTGTCCTCCTGTTTCTGTCTCTGTCCTCTCCTGTTTCTGTCTCTGTCCTTCCCTGTTTCTGTCTCTGTCCTTCCCTGTTTCTGTCTCTGTCCTTCCCTGTTTCTGTCTCTGTCCTTCCCTGTTTCTGTCTCTGTCCTCCCCTGTTTCTGTCTCTGTCCTCTCCTGTTTCTGTCTCTGTCCTTCCCTGTTTCTGTCTCTGTCCTTCCCTGTTTCTGTCTCTGTCCTCCCTGTTTGTGTCTCTGTCCTTCCCTGTTTCTGTCTCTGTCCTTCCCTGTTTCTGTCTCTGTCCTTCCTGTTTCTGCCTCTGTCCTTCCCTGTTTCTGTCTCTGTCCTTCCCCTGTTTCTGTCTCTGTCATTCCCTGTTTCTGTCTCTGTCATCCTGTTTCGCCCTCTCTGTTTCTGTCTCTGTCCTTCCCTGTTTCTGTCTCTGTCCTTCCCTGTTTCTGTCTCTGTCCTTCCCTGTTTCTGTCTCTGTCCTTCCCTGTTTCTGCCTCTGTCCTCCCCTGTTTCTGCCTCTGTCCTCCCCTGTTTCTGTCTCTGTCCTTCCCTGTTTCTGTCTCTGTCTTCCTGTTTCTGTCTCTGTCCTTCCCTGTTTCTGCCTCTGTCCTCCCCTGTTTCTTGCCTCTGTCCTCCCCTGTTTCTGTCTCTGTCTCCTGTTTCTGTCTCTGTCCTTCCCTGTTTCTGCCTCTGTCCTTCCCTGTTTCTGTCTCTGTCCTTCCCTGTTTCTGTCTCTGTCACTTCCCTGTTTCTGCCTCTGTCTCCCCTGTTTCTGTCTCTGTCCTTCCCTGTTTCTGTCTCTGTCCTTCCCTGTTTCTGTCTCTTCCTTCCCTGTTTCTTGTCTCTGTCCTTCCCTGTTTCTGTCTGTCTCTCCCCTGTTTCTGTCTCTGTCCTCCCTGTTTCTGTCTCTGTCATTCCTGTTTCTGCCTCTGTCATCTCCCTGTTTCTGTTCTGTCTTCCCTGTTTCTGTCTCTGTCCTTCCCTGTTTCTGTCTCTGTCCTTCCCTGTTTCTGTCTCTGTCCTCCCTGTTTCTGTCTCTGTCTCTCCTGTTTCTGTCTCTGTCCTCCCCTGTTTCTGTCTCTGTCTTCCCTGTTTCTGTCTCTGTCTTCCCTGTTTCTGTCTCTGTCCTTCCCTGTTTCTGTCTCTGTCCTTCCCTGTTTCTGTCTCTGTCATCCCCTGTTTCTGTCTCTGTCCTTCCCTGTTTCTGTCTCTGTCCTTCCTGTTTCTGTCTCTGTCCCCCTGTTTCTGTCTCTGTCCTCCTGTTTCTGTCTCTGTCTCCCTGTTTCTGTCTCGTCTTCCTGTTTCTGTCTCTGTCTTCCCTGTTTCTGCCTCTGTCCTCCCCTGTTTCTGTCTCTGTCCTTCCTGTTTCTGTCTCTGTCCTCCCTGTTTCTGTCTCTGTCCTCCCCTGTTTCTGTCTCTGTCCTCCCTGTTTCTGTCTCTGTCCTTCCTGTTTCTGTCTCTGTCCTTCCCTGTTTCTGCCTCTGTCCTCCCCTGTTTCTGTCTCTGTCCTTCCCTGTTTCTGTCTCTGTCCTCCCCTGTTTCTGTCTCTGTCCTTCCCTGTTTCTGTCTCTGTCCTTCCCCTGTTTCTGTCTCTGTCTTCCCTGTTTCTGCCTCTGTCTTCCCTGTTTCTGTCTCTGTCCTCCCTGTTTCTGTCTCTGTCCTTCCCTGTTTCTGTCTCTGTCCTTCCCTGTTTCTGTCTCTGTCCTTCCCTGTTTCTGCCTCTGTCCTTCCCTGTTTCTGTCTCTGTCCTTCTCTGTTTCTGTCTCTGTCCTTCCCTGTTTCTGTCTCTGTCCTCCCTGTTTCTGTCTCTGTCCTTCCCTGTTTCTGTCTCTGTCCTTCCCTGTTTCTGTCTCTGTCCTTCCCTGTTTCTGTCTCTGTCCTCCCCCTGTTTCTGCTCTGTCCTTCCCTGTTTCTGTCTCTGTCCTCCCCTGTTTCTGTCTCTGTCCTCCCTGTTTCTGTCTCTGTCCTTCCTGTTTCTGTCTCTGTCGTCCCCTGTTTCTGCCTCTGTCATTCCCTGTTTCTGTCTCTGCCGTTCTGTCTCTGTCCCCTGTTTCTGTCTCTGTCTTCCTGTTTCTGTCTCTGTCATTCCCTGTTTCTGTCTCTGTCCTTCCCTGTTTCTGTCTCTGTCCTTCCCTGTTTCTGTCTCTGTCTTCCTGTTTTTCTCTGTTTCCTGTTTCTCTGTCCTCCTGTTTCTGTCTCTGTCCTCCTGTTTCTGTCTCTGTCTTCCCTGTTTCTGTCTCTGTCCTTCCCTGTTTCTGCCTCTGTCCTCCCCTGTTTCTGCCTCTGTTTCCCTGTTTCTTGTCTCTGTCCTCCCTGTTTCTGTCTCTGTCCTTCCTGTTTCTGTCTCTGTCCTCCCTGTTTCTGCCTCTGTCTTCCCTGTTTCTGTCTCTGTCCCTCCTGTTTCTGTCTCTGTCCTTCCCTGTTTCTGTCTCTGTCCTTCCCTGTTTCTGTCTCTGTCCTTCCCTGTTTCTGTCTCTGTCTCCCCTGTTTCTGCCTCTGTTCTCCCCTGTTTCTGTCTCTGTCCTCTCCTGTTTCTGTCTCTGTCCTCCTGTTTCTGTCTCTGTCCTTCCCTGTTTCTGTCTCTGTCCTTCCCTGTTTCTGCCTCTGTCTTCCCTGTTTCTGTCTCTGTCCTTCCCTGTTTCTGCCTCTGTCTTCCCCTGTTTCTGCTCTCTGTCCTCCTTTTCTGTCTCTGTCCTCCCCTGTTTCTGTCTCTGTCCTTCCCTGTTTCTGCCTCTGTTCTCCCTGTTTCTGTCTCTGTCCCTCCCTGTTTCTGTCTCTGTCCCCCTGTTTCTGTCTCTGTCCTTCCCTGTTTCTGTCTCTGTCCTTCCCTGTTTCTGTCTCTGTCCTTCCTGTTTCTGTCTCTGTCCTTCCTGTTTCTGCCTCTGTCCTTCCCTGTTTCTTTCTGTCCTCCGTTTCTGTCTCTGTCCTTCCCTGTTTCTGTCTCTGTCCTTCCTGTTTCTGCCTCTGTTCTTCCTTTCTGCTCTCTGTCCTCCCTGTTTCTGTCTCTGTCCTTCCTGTTTCTGTCTCTGTCCTCCCCTGTTTCTGTCTCTGTCCTTCCCTGTTTCTGTCTCTGTCCTCCCTGTTTCTGTCTCTGTCCTCCTGTTTCTGTCTCTGTCCTTCCTGTTTCTGTCTCTGTCCTTCCCTGTTTCTGTCTCTGTCCTTCCCTGTTTCTGTCTCTGTCATTCCCCTGTTTCTGTCTCTGTCCTTCCTGTTTCTGTCTCTGTCCTTCCCTGTTTCTGTCTCTGTCCTTCCCTGTTTCTGTCTCTGTCCTTCCCTGTTTCTGTCTCTGTCCTCCCTGTTTCTGTCTCTGTCCTTCCTGTTTCTGTCTCTGTCCTTCCTGTTTCTGTCTCTGTCCTCCCCTGTTTCTGTCTCTGTCCTCCCCTGTTTCTGTCTCTGTCTTCCCTGTTTCTGTCTCTGTCCTTCCCTGTTTCTGTCTCTGTCCTTCCTGTTTCTGTCTCTGTCCTTCCCTGTTTCTGTCTCTGTCTGCTCCTGTTTCTGTCTGTCCTTCCCTGTTTCTGTCTCTGTCTTCCCTGTTTCTGTCTCTGTCCTTCCCTGTTTCTGTCTCTGTCCTCCCTGTTTCTGTCTCTGTCCTCCTGTTTCTGTCTCTCCTGTTTCTGCCTCTGTCCTTCCCTGTTTCTGCCTCTGTCCTCCCTGTTTCTGTCTCTGTCCTTCCCTGTTTCTGTCTCTGTCTTCCCTGTTTCTTCTCTGTCTCCTGTTTCTGTTCTGTCCTTCCCTGTTTCTGTCTCTGTCCTTCCCTGTTTCTGTCTCTGTCCTCCCTGTTTCTGCCTCTGTCCTCCCTGTTTCTGTCTCTGTCCTTCCCTGTTTCTGTCTCTGTCCTTCCCTGTTTCTGTCTCTGTCCTTCCCTGTTTCTGTCTCTGTCCTTCCCTGTTTCTGTCTCTGTCCTTCCTGTTTCTGTCTCTGTCCTTCCCTGTTTCTGTTCTCTGTCCTTCCTGTTTTCTCTGTCCTCCTGTTTCTGCCTCTGTCTTCCCTGTTTCTGTCTCTGTCCTTCCCTGTTTCTGTCTCTGTCTCTCCCCTGTTTCTGCTCTGTCCTTCCTGTTTCTGTCTCTGTCCTTCCCTGTTTCTTGTCTGTCCTTCCCTGTTTCTGTTCTGTCCTTCCTGTTTCTGTCTCTGTCACTTCCCTGTTTCTGTCTCTGTCTTCCCTGTTTCTGCCTCTGTCCTTCCCTGTTTCTGTCTCTGTCCTCTCCTGTTTCTGTCTCTGTCCTTCCTGTTTCTTAGTCTCTGTCCTCCTGTTTCTGTCTCTGTCCTTCCCTGTTTCTGTCTCTGTCTTCCCTGTTTCTGTCTCTGTCCTTCCCTGTTTCTGTCTCTGTCCTTCCCTGTTTCTGTCTCTGTCCTCCCCTGTTTCTGTCTCTGTCCTTCCTGTTTCTGTCTCTGTCTTCCCTGTTTCTGCCTCTGTCCTCCTGTTTCTGTCTCTGTCCTCTCCTGTTTCTGTCTCTGTCCTTCCCTGTTTCTGTCTCTGTCCTTCCCTGTTTCTGTCTCTGTCCTCCCCTGTTTCTGCCTCTGTCCTCCCTGTTTCTGTCTCTGTCCTTCCCTGTTTCTGTCTCTGTCCTCTCCTGTTTCTGTCTCTGTCCTTCCCTGTTTCTGTCTCTGTCCTTCCCTGTTTCTGTCTCTGTCCTCCCTGTTTCTGCCTCTGTCCTTCCCTGTTTCTGTCTCTGTCCTTCCCTGTTTCTGCCTCTGTCCTCCCTGTTTCTGTCTCTGTCCTCCCCTGTTTCTGTCTCTGTCCTTCCTGTTTCTGCCTCTGTCCTCCCCTGTTTCTGTCTCTGTCCTCCTGTTTCTGTCTCTGCTCTCTCCTGTTTCTGTCTCTGTCCTTCCCTGTTTCTGTCTCTGTCCTTCCCTGTTTCTGTCTCTGTCCTTCCCTGTTTCTGTCTCTGTCCTCCCTGTTTCTGCTCTCTGTCTCTTCCCTGTTTCTGTCTCTGTCTTCCTGTTTCTGTCTCTGTTCTTCCCTGTTTCTGGCCTCTTGTCCTCCTGTTTCTGCCTCTGTCCTCCCCTGTTTCTGTCTCTGTCTCCCCTGTTTCTGTCTCTGTCCTTCCCTGTTTCTGCCTCTGTCCTCCCCTGTTTCTGCCTCTGTCCTCCTGTTTCTGTCTCTGTCCTCTCCTGTTTCTGTCTCTGTCCTTCCCTGTTTCTGTCTCTGTCCTTCCCTGTTTCTGTCTCTGTCCTTCCTGTTTCTGCCTCTGATCTCCCCTGTTTCTGCCTCTGTCATCCCCTGTTTCTGCCTCTGTCCTCCCTGTGTCTGTCTCTGTCTTCCCTTTTTCTGTCTCTGTCCTCTCCTGTTTCTGTCTCTGTCCTTCCCTGTTTCTGCCTCTGTCTTCCCTGTTTCTGTCTCTGTCCTTCCCTGTTTCTGCCTCTGTCCTCCCTGTTTCTGCCTCTGTCCTCCCCTGTTTCTGTCCTCCCCTGTTTCGGTCTCTGTCCTTCCCTGTTTCTGCCTCTGTTCTCCCCTGTTTCTGTCTCTGTCCTTCTCTGTTTCTGTCTCTGTCCTTCCCTGTTTCTGCCTCTGTCTTTCCCTGTTTCTGCCTCTGTCCTTCCCTGTTTCTGCCTCTGTCCTCCCCTGTTTCTGTCTCTGTCCTCCCCTGTTTCTGTCTCTGTCCTTCCTGTTTCTGTCTCTGTCGTTCCCTGTTTCTGCCTCTGTCCTTCCCTGTTTCTGTCTCTGTCCTTCTCTGTTTCCGTCTCTGTCCTTCCCTGTTTCTGCCTCTGTTCTCCCCTGTTTCTGTCTCTGTCCTTCCCTGTTTCTGTCTCTGTCCTCCCCTGTTTCTGTCTCTGTCCTTCCCTGTTTCTGTCTCTGTCCTTCCCTGTTTCTGCCTCTGTCCTTCCCTGTTTCTGTCTCTGTCCTTCTCTGTTTCTGTCTCTGTCCTCCTGTTTCTTCCTCTGTCCTCCCCTGTTTCTGTCTCTGTCCTTCCTGTTTCTGTCTCTGTCCTTCCCTGTTTCTGTCTCTGTTCTTCCCTGTTTCTGTCTCTGTCCTCCTGTTTCTGCTCTGTCCTCCCCTGTTTCTGTCTCTGTCCTTCCCTGTTTCTGTCTCTGTCCTCCCCTGTTTCTGTCTCTGTCCTCCTGTTTCTGCCTTTGTTTTTCCTTTTTCTGTCTCTGTCCTCCCCTGTTTCTGTCTCTGTCCTTCCCTGTTTCTGTCTCTGTCCTTCCCTGTTTCTGCCTCTGTCCTCCCCTGTTTCTGTCTCTGTCCTCCCTGTTTCTGTCTCTGTTCCCTGTTTCTGTCTCTGTCCTTCCCTGTTTCTGTCTCTGTCCTCCCCTGTTTCTGCCTCTGTCTTCCCTTTTTCTGTCTCTGTCCTCTCCTGTTTCTGTCTCTGTCCTTCCCTGTTTCTGTCTCTGTCCTTCCCTGTTTCTGTCTCTGTCCTTCCCTGTTTCTGCCTCTGATCTCCCCTGTTTCTGCCTCTGTCTTCCCTGTTTCTGTCTCTGTCCTCTCCTGTTTCTGTCTCTGTCCTTCCCTGTTTCTGTCTCTGTCCTTCCCTGTTTCTGTCTCTGTCCTTCCCTGTTTCTGCCTCTGTCCTCCCCTGTTTCTGCCTCTGTCCTCCCCTGTTTCTGCCTCTGTCCTCCCCTGTGTCTGTCTCTGTCCTCCCCTGTTTCAGTCTCTGTCCTTCCCTGTTTCTGCCTCTGTTCTCCCCTGTTTCTGTCTCTGTCCTCCCCTGTTTCTGTCTCTGCTCTCCCCTGTTTCTGTCTCTGTCCTTCCCTGTTTCTGTCTCTGTCTTTCCCTGTTTCTGTCTCTGTCCTTCCCTGTTTCTGTCTCTGTCCTTCCCTGTTTCTGCTTCTGTCCTCCCTGTTTCTGCCTCTGTCCTTCCCTGTTTCTGCCTCTGTCTCATCCCTGTTTCTGCCTCTGTCTTCCCTGTTTCTGCCTCTGTCCTCCCTGTTTCTGTCTCTGTCCTTCCCTGTTTTGTCTCTGTCCTTCCCTGTTTCTGTCTCTGTTCTTCCCTGTTTCTGCCTCTGTCCTCCCCTGTTTCTGCCTGTCCTCCTGTTTCTGTCTCTGTGCTTCCCTGTTTCTGTCTCTGTGTTCCCTGTTTCTGTCTCTGTCCTTCCCTGTTTCTGTCTCTGTCCTCCCTGTTTCTGCCTCTGTCTTCCTTTTTCTGTCTCTGTCCTCCTCCTGTTTCTGTCTCTGTCCTTCCCTGTTTCTGTCTCTGTCCTTCCCTGTTTCTGTCTCTGTCCTTCCCTGTTTCTGCCTCTGATCTCCCCTGTTTCTGCCTCTGTCTTCCCTTTTTCTGTCTCTGTCCTCTCCTGTTTCTGTCTCTGTCCTCTCCTGTTTCTGTCTCTGTCCTTCCCTGTTTCTGTCTCTGTCCTTCCCTGTTTCTGCCTCCGTCTTCCCTGTTTCTGTCTCTGTCCTTCCCTGTTTCTGCCTCTGTCCTCCCCTGTTTCTGCCTCCGTCCTCCCCTGTTTCTGTCTCTGTCCTCCCCTGTTTCGGTCTCTGTCCTTCCCTGTTTCTGCCTCTGTTCTCCCCTGTTTCTGTCTCTGTCCTTCTCTGTTTCTGTCTCTGTCCTTTCCTGTTTCTGCCTCTGTTCTCCCCTGTTTCTTTCTCTGTCCTTCTCTGTTTCTGTCTCTGTCCTTCCCTGTTTCTGTCTCTGTCTTTCCCTATTTCTGCCTCTGTCCTTCCCTGTTTCTGCCTCTGTCCTCCCTGTTTCTGTCTCTGTCCTCCCTGTTTCTGTCTCTGTCCTTCCCCTGTTTCTGTCTCTGTGTCCCTGTTTCTGCCTCTGTCCTTCCCTGTTTCTGTCTCTGTCCTTCTCTGTTTCTGTCTCTGTCCTTCCCTGTTTCTGCCTCTGTTCTCCCCTGTTTCTGTCTCTGTCCTTCCCTGTTTCTGTCTCTGTCCTCCCTGTTTCTGTCTCTGTCCTTCCCTGTTTCTGTCTCTGTCCTTCCCTGTTTCTGCCTCTGTCCTTCCCTGTTTCTGTCTCTGTCCTTCTCTGTTTCTGTCTCTGTCCTCCCTGTTTCTTCCTCTGTCCTCCCCTGTTTCTGTCTCTGTCCTCCCTGTTTCTGTCTCTATCCTTCCCTGTTTCTGTCTCTGTTCTTCCCTGTTTCTGCCTCTGTCCTCCTGTTTTTCGCCTGTCCTCCTGTTTCTGTCTCTGTCCTTCCCTGTTTCTGTCTCTGTCCTTCCCTTTTTCTGTCTCTGTCCTCCCCTGTTTCTGCTTGTTTCTCTGTCTCTCTCCTGTTTCTGTCTCTGTCCTTCCCTGTTTCTGTCTCTGTTCTTCCCTGTTTCTGCCTCTGTCCTCCCCTGTTTCTGCCTGTCCTCCCCTGTTTCTGTCTCTGTTCCCCTGTTTCTGTCTCTGTCCTTCCCTGTTTCTGTCTCTGTCTTCCCTGTTTCTGCCTCTGTCCTCTCCTGTTTCTGTCTCTGTCCTTCCCTGTTTCTGTCTCTGTCCTTCCCTGTTTCTGTCTCTGTCCTTCCCTGTTTCTGTCTCTGTCCTTCCCCTGTTTCTGCCTCTGATCTCCCCTGTTTCTGCCTCTGTCTTCCCTGTTTCTGTCTCTGTCCTCTCCTGTTTCTGTCTCTGTCCTTCCCTGTTTCTGTCTCTGTCCTTCCCTGTTTCTGCCTCTGTCTTCCCTGTTTCTGTCTCTGTCCTTCCCTGTTTCTGCCTCTGTCCTCCCTGTTTCTGCCTCCTGTCCTCCCCTGTTTCTGTCTCTGTCCTCCCCTGTTTCGGTCTCTGTCCTTCCCTGTTTCTGCCTCTGTCTTCCCTGTTTCTGTCTCTGTTCTTCCCTGTTTCTGCCTCTGTCCTCCCCTGTTTCTGTCTCTGTCCTTCCCTGTTTCTGCCTCTGTCCTTCCCTGTTTCTGCCTCTGTCCTTCCCTGTTTCTGCCTCTGTCCTCCCCTGTTTCTGCCTGTCCTCCCCTGTTTCTGTCTCTGTCTCTCCTGTTTCTGTCTCTGTCCTTCCCTGTTTCTGTCTCTGTCCTTCCCTGTTTCTGCCTCTGACCTTCCCTGTTTCTGCTCTCTGACCCCTGTTTCTGCCTCTGATCCTCCTGTTTCTGCCTCTGTCCTCCTGTCTGTCTCTTCTTCTGTCTCTGTCCTCTCCTGTTTCTGTCTCTGTCCTTCCCTGTTTCTGTCTCTGTCCTTCCCTGTTTCTGCCTCTGTCTTCCCTGTTTCTGTCTCTGTCCTTCCCTGTTTCTGTCTCTGTCCTCCCCTGTTTATGTCTCTGTCTTTCCTTTTCTGTCTCTGTCCTCCTGTTTCTGTCTCTGTCCTTCCCTTTTTCTGTCTCTGTCCTCTCCTGTTTCTGTCTCTGTCCTTCCCTGTGGTCTGTCTCTGTCCTTCCCTGTTTCTGCCTCTGTCTTCCCTGTTTCTGTCTCTGTCCTTCCCTGTTTCTGTCTCTGTTCTTCCCTGTTTCTGCCTCTGTCCTCCCCTGTTTCTGTCTCTGTCCTTCCCTGTTTCTCTCTGTCCTCCCTGTTTCTGCCTCTGTCCTCCCCTGTTTCTGCCTCTGTCTTCCCTGTTTCTGTCTCTGTCTTCCCTGTTTCTGTCTCTGTCCTCCCTGTTTCTGTCTCTGTCCTTCCCTGTTTCTGTCTCTGTCCTTCCCTGTTTCTGTCTCTGTCCTTCCCTGTTTCTGCCTCTGTCCTCCCCTGTTTCTGTCTCTGTCCTCCCCTGTATCTGTCTCTGTCTTCCTTTTCTGTCTCTGTCCTTCCCTGTTTCTGCCTCTGTCCTCCCTGTTTCTGCCTCTGTCCTCCCCTGTTTCTGCCTCTGTCCTCCCCTGTTTCTGCCTCTGTCCTCCCCTGTGTCTGTCTCTGTCCTCCTGTTTCAGTCTCTGTCCTCCCCTGTTTCAGTCTCTGTCCTTCCCTGTTTCTGCCTCTGTTCTCCCCTGGTTTCTGTCTCTGTCCTCCCCTGTTTCTGTCTCTGCTCTCCCCTGTTTCTGTCTCTGTCCTTCCCTGTTTCTGTCTCTGTCCTTCCCTGTTTCTGTCTCTGTCCTTCCCTGTTTCTGTCTCTGTCCTTCCCTGTTTCTGCCTCTGTCCTCCCCTGTTTCTGCCTCTGTCCTTCCCTGTTTCTGCCTCTGTCCTCCCCTGTTTCTGCCTCTGTCTTCCCTGTTTCTCTATCTGTCCTCCCCTGTTTCTGTCTCTGTCCTTCCCTGTTTCTGTCTCTGTCCTTCCCTGTTTCTGTCTCTGTTCTTCCCTGTTTCTGCCTCTGTCCTCCCCTGTTTCTGTCTCTGTGCTTCCCTGTTTCTGTCTCTGTGCTTCCCTGTTTCTGTCTCTGTCCTTCCCTGTTTCTGTCTCTGTCCTCCCCTGTTTCTGCCTCTGTCTTCCCTTTTTCTGTCTCTGTCCTCTCCTGTTTCTGTCTCTGTCCTTCCTGTTTCTGCCTCTGTCCTCCCCTGTGTCTGTCTCTGTCCTCCCCTGTTTCAGTCTCTGTCCTTCCCTGTTTCTGCCTCTGTTCTCCCCTGTTTCTGTCTCTGTCCTCCCCTGTTTCTGTCTCTGCTCTCCCCTGTTTCTGTCTCTGTCCTTCCCTGTTTCTGTCTCTGTCTTTCCCTGTTTCTGTCTCTTTCCTTCCCTGTTTCTGTCTCTGTCCTTCCCTGTTTCTGCCTCTGTCCTTCCCTGTTTCTGCCTCTGTCCTCCTCTGTTTCTGCCTCTGTCTTCCCTGTTTCTGCCTCTGTCCTCCCCTGTTTCTGTCTCTGTCCTTCCCTGTTTCTGTCTCTGTCCTTCCCTGTTTCTGTCTCTGTTCTTCCCTGTTTCTGCCTCTGTCCTCCCTGTTTCTGCCTGTCCTCCCTGTTTCTGTCTCTGTGGTTCCCTGTTTCTGTCTCTGTGGTTCCCTGTTTCTGTCTCTGTCCTTCCCTGTTTCTGTCTCTGTCCTCCCTGTTTCTGCCTCTGTCTTCCCTTTTTCTGTCTCTGTCCTCTCCTGTTTCTGTCTCTGTCCTTCCCTGTTTCTGTCTCTGTCCTTCCCTGTTTCTGTCTCTGTCCTTCCCTGTTTCTGCCTCTGATCTCCCCTGTTTCTGCCTCTGTCTTCCTTTTTCTTCCTCTGTCCTCTCCTGTTTCTGTCTCTGTCCTCTCCTGTTTCTGTCTCTGTCCTTCCCTGTTTCTGTCTCTGTCCTTCCCTGTTTCTGCCTCCGTCTTCCCTGTTTCTGTCTCTGTCCTTCCCTGTTTCTGCCTCTGTCCTCCCCTGTTTCTGCCTCACGTCCTCCCCTGTTTCTGTCTCTGTCCTCCCCTGTTTCGGTCTCTGTCCTTCCCTGTTTCTGCCTCTGTTCTCCCCTGTTTCTGTCTCTGTCCTTCTCTGTTTCTGTCTCTGTCCTTTCCTGTTTCTGCCTCTGTTCTCCCCTGTTTCTTTCTCTGTCCTTCTCTGTTTCTGTCTCTGTCCTTCCCTGTTTCTGCCTCTGTCTTTCCCTATTTCTGCCTCTGTCCTTCCCTGTTTCTGCCTCTGTCCTCCCCTGTTTCTGTCTCTGTCCTCCCCTGTTTCTGTCTCTGTCCTTCCCTGTTTCTGTCTCTGTCGTTCCCTGTTTCTGCCTCTGTCCTTCCCTGTTTCTGTCTCTGTCCTTCTCTGTTTCTGTCTCTGTCCTTCCCTGTTTCTGCCTCTGTTCTCCCCTGTTTCTGTCTCTGTCCTTCCCTGTTTCTGTCTCTGTCCTCCCCTGTTTCTGTCTCTGTCCTTCCCTGTTTCTGTCTCTGTCCTTCCCTGTTTCTGCCTCTGTCCTTCCCTGTTTCTGTCTCTGTCCTTCTCTGTTTCTGTCTCTGTCCTCCCCTGTTTCTTCCTCTGTCCTCCCCTGTTTCTGTCTCTGTCCCCCTGTTTCTGTCTCTGTCCTTCCCTGTTTCTGTCTCTGTTCTTCCCTGTTTCTGCCTCTGTCCTCCCCTGTTTCTGCCTGTCCTCCCTGTTTCTGTCTCTGTCCTTCCCTGTTTCTGTCTCTGTCCTTCCTTTTCTGTCTCTGTCCTCCCCTGTTTCTGCCTTTGTTTTCCTTTTTTCTGTCTCTGTCCTCTCCTGTTTCTGTCTCTGTCCTTCCCTGTTTCTGTCTCTGTTCTTCCCTGTTTCTGCCTCTGTCCTCCCCTGTTTCTGCCTGTCCTCCCCTGTTTCTGTCTCTGTGCTTCCCTGTTTCTGTCTCTGTCCTTCCCTGTTTCTGTCTCTGTCCTCCCCTGTTTCTGCCTCTGTCTTCCCTTTTTCTGTCTCTGTCCTCTCCTGTTTCTGTCTCTGTCCTTCCCTGTTTCTGTCTCTGTCCTTCCCTGTTTCTGTCTCTGTCCTTCCCTGTTTCTGTCTCTGTCCTTCCCTGTTTCTGCCTCTGATCTCCCCTGTTTCTGCCTCTGTCTTCCCTGTTTCTGTCTCTGTCCTCTCCTGTTTCTGTCTCTGTCCTTCCCTGTTTCTGTCTCTGTCCTTCCCTGTTTCTGCCTCTGTCTTCCCTGTTTCTGTCTCTGTCCTTCCCTGTTTCTGCCTCTGTCCTCCCCTGTTTCTGCCTCCGTCCTCCCCTGTTTCTGTCTCTGTCCTCCCCTGTTTCGGTCTCTGTCCTTCCCTGTTTCTGCCTCTGTCTTCCCTGTTTCTGTCTCTGTTCTTCCCTGTTTCTGCCTCTATCCTCCCCTGTTTCTGTCTCTGTCCTTCCCTGTTTCTGCCTCTGTCCTTCCCTGTTTCTGCCTCTGTCCTTCCCTGTTTCTGCCTCTGTCCTCCCCTGTTTCTGCCTGTCCTCCCCTGTTTCTGTCTCTGTCCTCTCCTGTTTCTGTCTCTGTCCTTCCCTGTTTCTGTCTCTGTCCTTCCCTGTTTCTGCCTCTGATCCTCCCTGTTTCTGCCTCTGACCTCCCCTGTTTCTGCCTCTGACCTCCCTGTTTCTGCCTCTGTCCTCCCCTGTGTCTGTCTCTGTCTTCCCTCTTTTCTGTCTCTGTCCTCTCCTGTTTCTGTCTCTGTCCTTCCCTGTTTCTGTCTCTGTCCTTCCCTGTTTCTGCCTCTGTCTTCCCTGTTTCTGTCTCTGTCCTTCCCTGTGTCTGTCTCTGTCCTCCCTGTTTATGTCTCTGTCTTTCCTTTTTCTGTCTCTGTCCTCCCCTGTTTCTGTCTCTGTCCTTCCCTTTTTCTGTCTCTGTCCTCTCCTGTTTCTGTCTCTGTCCTTCCCTGTGTCTGTCTCTGTCCTTCCCTGTTTCTGCCTCTGTCTTCCCTGTTTCTGTCTCTGTCCTTCCCTGTTTCTGTCTCTGTTCTTCCCTGTTTCTGCCTCTGTCCTCCCCTGTTTCTGTCTCTGTCCTTCCCTGTTTCTGCTTCTGTCCTCCCCTGTTTCTGCCTCTGTCCTCCCCTGTTTCTGCCTCTGTCTTCCCTGTTTCTGTCTCTGTCTTCCCTGTTTCTGTCTCTGTCCTTCCCTGTTTCTGTCTCTGTCCTTCCCTGTTTCTGTCTCTGTCCTTCCCTGTTTCTGTCTCTGTCCTTCCCTGTTTCTGCCTCTGTCCTCCCCTGTTTCTGCCTCTGTCCTCCCCTGTATCTGTCTCTGTCTTCCCTTTTTCTGTCTCTGTCCTTCCCTGTTTCTGCCTCTGTCCTCCCCTGTTTCTGCCTCTGTCCTCCCCTGTTTCTGCCTCTGTCCTCCCCTGTTTCTGCCTCTGTCCTCCCCTGTGTCTGTCTCTGTCCTCCCCTGTTTCAGTCTCTGTCCTCCCCTGTTTCAGTCTCTGTCCTTCCCTGTTTCTGCCTCTGTTCTCCCCTGTTTCTGTCTCTGTCCTCCCCTGTTTCTGTCTCTGCTCTCCCCTGTTTCTGTCTCTGTCCTTCCCTGTTTCTGTCTCTGTCTTTCCCTGTTTCTGTCTCTGTCCTTCCCTGTTTCTGTCTCTGTCCTTCCCTGTTTCTGCCTCTGTCCTCCCCTGTTTCTGCCTCTGTCCTTCCCTGTTTCTGCCTCTGTCCTCCTGTTTCTGCCTCTGTCTTCCCTGTTTCTGCCTCTGTCCTCCCCTGTTTCTGTCTCTGTCCTTCCCTGTTTCTGTCTCTGTCCTTCCCTGTTTCTGTCTCTGTTCTTCCCTGTTTCTGCCTCTGTCCTCCCCTGTTTCTGCCTGTCCTCCCCTGTTTCTGTCTCTGTGCTTCCCTGTTTCTGTCTCTGTGCTTCCCTGTTTCTGTCTCTGTCCTTCCCTGTTTCTGTCTCTGTCCTCCCCTGTTTCTGCCTCTGTCTTCCCTTTTTCTGTCTCTGTCCTCTCCTGTTTCTGTCTCTGTCCTTCCCTGTTTCTGTCTCTGTCCTTCCCTGTTTCTGTCTCTGTCCTTCCCTGTTTCTGCCTCTGATCTCCCCTGTTTCTGCCTCTGTCTTCCCTTTTTCTGTCTCTGTCCTCTCCTGTTTCTGTCTCTGTCCTCTCCTGTTTCTGTCTCTGTCCTTCCCTGTTTCTGTCTCTGTCCTTCCCTTTTTCTGCCTCTGTCTTCCCTGTTTCTGTCTCTGTCCTTCCCTGTTTCTGCCTCTGTCCTCCCCTGTTTCTGCCTCCGTCCTCCCCTGTTTCTGTCTCTGTCCTCCCCTGTTTCGGTCTCTGTCCTTCCCTGTTTCTGCCTCTGTTCTCCCCTGTTTCTGTCTCTGCCTTCCCCTGTTTCTGTCTCTGCTCTCCCCTGTTTCTGTCTCTGTCCTTCCCTGTTTCTGTCTCTGTCTTTCCCTGTTTCTGTCTCTGTCCTTCCCTGTTTCTGTCTCTGTCCTCCCCTGTTTCTGTCTCTGTCCTTCCCTGTTTCTGCCTCTGTCCTCCCCTGTTTCTGCCTCTGTCCTTCCCTGTTTCTGCCTCTGTCTTCCCTGTTTCTGTCTCTGTTCTTCCCTGTTTCTGCCTCTGTCCTCCCCTGTTTCTGCCTCTGTCCTCCCCTGTTTCTGTCTCTGTCCTTCCCTGTTTCTGTCTCTGTCCTTCCCTGTTTCTGCCTCTGTCCTCCCCTGTTTCTGCCTGTCCTCCCCTGTTTCTGTCTCTGTCCTCTCCTGTTTCTGTCTCTGTCCTTCCCTGTTTCTGTCTCTGTCCTTCCCTGTTTCTGTCTCTGTCCTTCCCTGTTTCTGTCTCTGTCTTTCCCTGTTTCTGTCTCTGTCCTTCCCTGTTTCTGTCTCTGTCCTCCCCTGTTTCTGTCTCTGTCCTTCCCTGTTTCTGCCTCTGTCCTCCCCTGTTTCTGCCTCTGTCCTTCCCTGTTTCTGTCTCTGTTCTTCCCTGTTTCTGCCTCTGTCCTCCCCTGTTTCTGCCTCTGTCCTCCCCTGTTTCTGTCTCTGTCCTTCCCTGTTTCTGTCTCTGTCCTTCCCTGTTTCTGTCTCTGTCCTTCCCTGTTTCTGCCTCTGTCCTCCCCTGTTTCTGCCTGTCCTCCCCTGTTTCTGTCTCTGTCCTCTCCTGTTTCTGTCTCTGTCCTTCCCTGTTTCTGTCTCTGTCCTTCCCTGTTTCTGTCTCTGTCCTTCCCTGTTTCTGCCTCTGACCTCCCCTGTTTCTGCCTCTGACCTCCCCTGTTTCTGTCTCTGTCCTCCCCTGTGTCTGTCTCTGTCTTCCCTTTTTCTGTCTCTGTCCTCTCCTGTTTCTGTCTCTGTCCTTCCCTGTTTCTGCCTCTGTCTTCCCTGTTTCTGTCTCTGTCCTTCCCTGTTTCTGCCTCTGTCCTCCCCTGTTTCTGCCTCTGTCCTCCCCTGTTTCTGTCCTCCCCTGTTTCGGTCTCTGTCCTTCCCTGTTTCTGCCTCTGTTCTCCCCTGTTTCTGTCTCTGTCCTTCTCTGTTTCTGTCTCTGTCCTTTCCTGTTTCTGCCTCTGTTCTCCCCTGTTTCTTTCTCTGTCCTTCTCTGTTTCTGTCTCTGTCCTTCCCTGTTTCTGCCTCTGTCTTTCCCTGTTTCTGCCTCTGTCCTTCCCTGTTTCTGCCTCTGTCCTCCCCTGTTTCTGTCTCTGTCCTCCCCTGTTTCTGTCTCTGTCCTTCCCTGTTTCTGTCTCTGTCCTTCCCTGTTTCTGCCTCTGTCCTTCCCTGTTTCTGTCTCTGTCCTTCTCTGTTTCTGTCTCTGTCCTTCCCTGTTTCTGCCTCTGTTCTCCCCTGTTTCTGTCTCTGTCCTTCCCTGTTTCTGTCTCTGTCCTCCCCTGTTTCTGTCTCTGTCCTTCCCTGTTTCTGTCTCTGTCCTTCCCTGTTTCTGCCTCTGTCCTTCCCTGTTTCTGTCTCTGTCCTTCCCTGTTTCTGTCTCTGTCCTCCCCTGTTTCTGTCTCTGTCCTCCCCTGTTTCTGTCTCTGTCCTTCCCTGTTTCTGTCTCTGTCGTTCCCTGTTTCTGCCTCTGTCCTTCCCTGTTTCTGTCTCTGTCCTTCTCTGTTTCTGTCTCTGTCCTCCCCTGTTTCTGTCTCTGTCCTTCCCTGTTTCTGTCTCTGTCCTTCCCTGTTTCTGCCTCTGTCCTTCCCTGTTTCTGTCTCTGTCCTTCTCTGTTTCTGTCTCTGTCCTCCCCTGTTTCTTCCTCTGTCCTCCCCTGTTTCTGTCTCTGTCCTCCCCTGTTTCTGTCTCTGTCCTTCCCTGTTTCTGTCTCTGTTCTTCCCTGTTTCTGCCTCTGTCCTCCCCTGTTTCTGCCTGTCCTCCCCTGTTTCTGTCTCTGTCCTTCCCTGTTTCTGTCTCTGTCCTTCCCTTTTTCTGTCTCTGTCCTCCCCTGTTTCTGCCTTTGTTTTCCTTTTTTCTGTCTCTGTCCTCTCCTGTTTCTGTCTCTGTCCTTCCCTGTTTCTGTCTCTGTTCTTCCCTGTTTCTGCCTCTGTCCTCCCCTGTTTCTGCCTGTCCTCCCCTGTTTCTGTCTCTGTGCTTCCCTGTTTCTGTCTCTGTCCTTCCCTGTTTCTGTCTCTGTCCTCCCCTGTTTCTGCCTCTGTCTTCCCTTTTTCTGTCTCTGTCCTCTCCTGTTTCTGTCTCTGTCCTTCCCTGTTTCTGTCTCTGTCCTTCCCTGTTTCTGTCTCTGTCCTTCCCTGTTTCTGCCTCTGATCTCCCCTGTTTCTGCCTCTGTCTTCCCTGTTTCTGTCTCTGTCCTCTCCTGTTTCTGTCTCTGTCCTTCCCTGTTTCTGTCTCTGTCCTTCCCTGTTTCTGCCTCTGTCTTCCCTGTTTCTGTCTCTGTCCTTCCCTGTTTCTGCCTCTGTCCTCCCCTGTTTCTGCCTCCGTCCTCCCCTGTTTCTGTCTCTGTCCTCCCCTGTTTCGGTCTCTGTCCTTCCCTGTTTCTGCCTCTGTCTTCCCTGTTTCTGTCTCTGTTCTTCCCTGTTTCTGCCTCTGTCCTCCCCTGTTTCTGTCTCTGTCCTCCCCTGTTTCTGTCTCTGTCCTTCCCTGTTTCTGTCTCTGTCCTTCCCTGTTTCTGCCTCTGTCCTCCCCTGTTTCTGCCTGTCCTCCCCTGTTTCTGTCTCTGTCCTCTCCTGTTTCTGTCTCTGTCCTTCCCTGTTTCTGTCTCTGTCCTCCCCTGTTTCTGCCTCTGACCTCCCCTGTTTCTGCCTGTGACCTCCCCTGTTTCTGCCTCTGACCTCCCCTGTTTCTGCCTCTGTCCTCCCCTGTGTCTGTCTCTGTCTTCCCCTTTTCTGTCTCTGTCCTCTCCTGTTTCTGTCTCTGTCCTTCCCTGTTTCTGTCTCTGTCCTTCCCTGTTTCTGCCTCTGTCTTCCCTGTTTCTGTCTCTGTCCTTCCCTGTGTCTGCCTCTGTCCTCCCCTGTTTATGTCTCTGTCTTTCCTTTTTCTGTCTCTGTCCTCCCCTGTTTCTGTCTCTGTCCTTCCCTTTTTCTGTCTCTGTCCTCTCCTGTTTCTGTCTCTGTCCTTCCCTGTTTCTGCCTCTGTCCTCCCCTGTTTCTGCCTCTGTCCTCCCCTGTTTCTGTCCTCCCCTGTTTCGGTCTCTGTCCTTCCCTGTTTCTGCCTCTGTTCTCCCCTGTTTCTGTCTCTGTCCTTCTCTGTTTCTGTCTCTGTCCTTTCCTGTTTCTGCCTCTGTTCTCCCCTGTTTCTTTCTCTGTCCTTCTCTGTTTCTGTCTCTGTCCTTCCCTGTTTCTGCCTCTGTCTTTCCCTGTTTCTGCCTCTGTCCTTCCCTGTTTCTGCCTCTGTCCTCCCCTGTTTCTGTCTCTGTCCTCCCCTGTTTCTGTCTCTGTCCTTCCCTGTTTCTGTCTCTGTCGTTCCCTGTTTCTGCCTCTGTCCTTCCCTGTTTCTGTCTCTGTCCTTCTCTGTTTCTGTCTCTGTCCTTCCCTGTTTCTGCCTCTGTTCTCCCCTGTTTCTGTCTCTGTCCTTCCCTGTTTCTGTCTCTGTCCTCCCCTGTTTCTGTCTCTGTCCTTCCCTGTTTCTGTCTCTGTCCTTCCCTGTTTCTGTCTCTGTCCTTCCCTGTTTCTGTCTCTGTCCTTCTCTGTTTCTGTCTCTGTCCTCCCCTGTTTCTTCCTCTGTCCTCCCCTGTTTCTGTCTCTGTCCTCCCCTGTTTCTGTCTCTGTCCTTCCCTGTTTCTGTCTCTGTTCTTCCCTGTTTCTGCCTCTGTCCTCCCCTGTTTCTGCCTGTCCTCCCCTGTTTCTGTCTCTGTCCTTCCCTGTTTCTGTCTCTGTCCTTCCCTTTTTCTGTCTCTGTCCTCCCCTGTTTCTGCCTTTGTTTTCCTTTTTTCTGTCTCTGTCCTCTCCTGTTTCTGTCTCTGTCCTTCCCTGTTTCTGTCTCTGTTCTTCCCTGTTTCTGCCTCTGTCCTCCCCTGTTTCTGCCTGTCCTCCCTGTTTCTGTCTCTGTGCTTCCCTGTTTCTGTCTCTGTCCTTCCCTGTTTCTGTCTCTGTCCTCCCCTGTTTCTGCCTCTGTCTTCCCTTTTTCTGTCTCTGTCCTCTCCTGTTTCTGTCTCTGTCCTTCCCTGTTTCTGTCTCTGTCCTTCCCTGTTTCTGTCTCTGTCCTTCCCTGTTTCTGCCTCTGATCTCCCCTGTTTCTGCCTCTGTCTTCCCTGTTTCTGTCTCTGTCCTCTCCTGTTTCTGTCTCTGTCCTTCCCTGTTTCTGTCTCTGTCCTTCCCTGTTTCTGCCTCTGTCTTCCCTGTTTCTGTCTCTGTCCTTCCCTGTTTCTGCCTCTGTCCTCCCCTGTTTCTGCCTCCGTCCTCCCCTGTTTCTGTCTCTGTCCTCCCCTGTTTCGGTCTCTGTCCTTCCCTGTTTCTGCCTCTGTCTTCCCTGTTTCTGTCTCTGTTCTTCCCTGTTTCTGCCTCTGTCCTCCCCTGTTTCTGCCTCTGTCCTCCCCTGTTTCTGTCTCTGTCCTTCCCTGTTTCTGTCTCTGTCCTTCCCTGTTTCTGCCTCTGTCCTCCCCTGTTTCTGCCTGTCCTCCCCTGTTTCTGTCTCTGTCCTCTCCTGTTTCTGTCTCTGTCCTTCCCTGTTTCTGTCTCTGTCCTTCCCTGTTTCTGCCTCTGACCTCCCCTGTTTCTGCCTCTGACCTCCCCTGTTTCTGCCTCTGACCTCCCCTGTTTCTGCCTCTGTCCTCCCCTGTGTCTGTCTCTGTCTTCCCTTTTTCTGTCTCTGTCCTCTCCTGTTTCTGTCTCTGTCCTTCCCTGTTTCTGTCTCTGTCCTTCCCTGTTTCTGCCTCTGTCTTCCCTGTTTCTGTCTCTGTCCTTCCCTGTTTCTGCCTCTGTCCTCCCCTGTTTCTGCCTCTGTCCTCCCCTGTTTCTGTCCTCCCCTGTTTCGGTCTCTGTCCTTCCCTGTTTCTGCCTCTGTTCTCCCCTGTTTCTGTCTCTGTCCTTCTCTGTTTCTGTCTCTGTCCTTCCCTGTTTCTGCCTCTGTTCTCCCCTGTTTCTTTCTCTGTCCTTCTCTGTTTCTGTCTCTGTCCTTCCCTGTTTCTGCCTCTGTCTTTCCCTGTTTCTGCCTCTGTCCTTCCCTGTTTCTGCCTCTGTCCTCTCCTGTTTCTGTCTCTGTCCTCCCCTGTTTCTGTCTCTGTCCTTCCCTGTTTCTGTCTCTGTCCTTCTCTGTTTCTGTCTCTGTCCTTCCCTGTTTCTGCCTCTGTTCTCCCCTGTTTCTGTCTCTGTCCTTCCCTGTTTCTGTCTCTGTCCTCCCCTGTTTCTGTCTCTGTCCTCCCCTGTTTCTGCCTGTCCTCCCCTGTTTCTGTCTCTGTCCTTCCCTGTTTCTGTCTCTGTCCTCCCCTGTTTCTGCCTTTGTTTTCCTTTTTTCTGTCTCTGTTCTCCCCTGTTTCTGTCTCTGTCCTTCTCTGTTTCTGTCTCTGTCCTTCCCTGTTTCTGCCTCTCTTCTCCCCTGTTTCTTTCTCTGTCCTTCTCTGTTTCTGTCTCTGTCCTTCCCTGTTTCTGCCTCTGTCTTTCCCTGTTTCTGCCTCTGTCCTTCCCTGTTTCTGCCTCTGTCCTCCCCTGTTTCTGTCTCTGTCCTCCCCTGTTTCTGTCTCTGTCCTTCCCTGTTTCTGTCTCTGTCCTTCCCTGTTTCTGCCTCTGTCCTTCCCTGTTTCTGTCTCTGTCCTTCCCTGTTTCTGTCTCTGTCCTCCCCTGTTTCTGTCTCTGTCCTTCCCTGTTTCTGTCTCTGTGCTTCCCTGTTTCTGCCTCTGTCCTTCCCTGTTTCTGTCTCTGTCCTTCCCTGTTTCTGCCTCTGTTCTCCCCTGTTTCTGTCTCTATCCTCCCCTATTTCTGCCTCTGTCCTTCCCTGTTTCTGCCTCTGTCCTTCCCTGTTTCTGTCTCTGTCCTTCTCTGTTTCTGTCTCTGTCCTCCCCTGTTTCTGCCTCTGTCCTCCCCTGTTTCTGTCTCTGTCCTCCCCTGTTTCTGTCTCTGTCTTTCCCTGTTTCTGTCTCTGTTCTTCCCTGTTTCTGCCTCTGTCCTCCCCTGTTTCTGCCTGTCCTCCCCTGTTTCTGTCTCTGTCCTTCCCTGTTTCGGTCTCTGTCCTTCCCTGTTTCTGCCTCTGTTCTCCCCTGTTTCTGTCTCTGTCCTTCCCTGTTTCTGTCTCTGTCCTCCCCTGTTTCTGCCTCTGTCTTCCCTTTTTCTGTCTCTGTCCTCTCCTGTTTCTGTCTCTGTCCTTCCCTGTTTCTGTCTCTGTCCTTCCCTGTTTCTGTCTCTGTCCTTCCCTGTTTCTGCCTCTGTCCTTCCCTGTTTCTGCGTCTGTCTTTCACTGTTTCTGCCTCTGTCCTTCCCTGTTTCTGCCTCTGTCCTCCCCTGTTTCTGTCTCTGTCCTCCCCTGTTTCTGTCTCTGTCCTCCCCTGTTTCTGTCTCTGTCCATCCCTGTTTCTGTCTCTGTCCTTCCCTGTTTCTGCCTCTGTCCTCCCCTGTTTCTGTCTCTGTCCTTCCCTGTTTCTGTCTCTGTCCTTCCCTGTTTCTGCCTCTGTCCTCCCCTGTTTCTGTCTCTGTCCTCCCCTGTTTCTGTCTCTGTTCTTCCCTGTTTCTGTCTCTGTCCTCCCCTGTTTTTGTCTCTGTTCTTCCCTGTTTCTGCCTCTGTCCTCCCCTGTTTCTGTCTCTGTCCTCCCCTGTTTTTGTCTCTGTCCTCCCCTGTTTCTGCCTCTGTCCTCCCCTGTTTCTGTCTCTGTCTTCCCTGTTTCTGTCTCTGTCCTCCCCTGTTTTTGTCTCTGTCCTCCCCTGTTTCTGCCTCTGTCCTCCCCTGTTTCTGTCTCTGTTCTTCCCTGTTTCTGTCTCTGTCCTTCCCTGTTTCTGCCTCTGTCCTCCCCTGTTTTTGTCTCTGTTCTTCCCTGTTTCTGCCTCTGTCTTCCCTGATTCTGTCTCTGTCCTTCCCTGTTTCTGCCTCTGTCCTCCCCTGTTTCTGCCTCTGTCCTCCCCTGTTTCTGTCTCTGTCCTCCCCTGTTTCGGTCTCTGTCCTTCCCTGTTTCTGCCTCTGTTCTCCCCTGTTTCTGTCTCTGTCCTTCCCTGTTTCTGCCTCTGTTCTCCCCTGTTTCTGTCTCTGTCCTTCTCTGTTTCTGTCTCTGTCCTTCCCTGTTTCTGTCTCTGTTCTCCCCTGTTTCTGTCTCTGTCCTTCTCTGTTTCTGTCTCTGTTCTCCCCTGTTTCTGTCTCTATCCTCCCCTGTTTCTGTCTCTGTCCTTCCCTGTTTCTGTCTCTGTACTTCCCTGTCTCTGTCCTTCCCTGTTTCTACCTGTCCTCCCCTGTTTCTGTCTCTGTCCTTCCCTGTTTCTGTCTCCGTCCTCCCCTGTTTCTGCCTGTCTTCCCTGTTTCTGTCTCTGTCCTTCCCTGTTTCTGTCTCTGTCCTTCCCTGTTTCTGTCTCTGTCCTTCCCTGTTTCTGTCTCTGTCCTCCCCTGTTTCTGTCTCTGTCCTTCCCTGTTTCTGTCTCTGTACTTCCCTGTCTCTGTCCTTCCCTGTTTCTGCCTCTGTTCTCCCCTGTTTCTGTCTCTGTCCTTCTCTGTTTCTGTCTCTGTCCTTCCCTGTTTCTGCCTCTGTTCTTCCCTGTTTCTGTCTCTGTCCTCCCCTGTTTTTGTCTCTGTTCTTCCCTGTTTCTGCCTCTGTCCTCCCCTGTTTCTGTCTCTGTCCTCCCCTGTTTCTGGCTCTGTCCTTCCCTGTTTCTGTCTCTGTCCTCCCCTGTTTCTGCCCTGGACATTCATGCACATGAATACACACCTCTCCTCCCCATCTCTCTATCTCATTCTCTCTCTCATTCTCTCGCTCTCATTCTCTCTCTCTCAATCTCATTCTCTCTCTCATTCTCTCTCTCATCTCTCTCTCTCAATTTCAATTTTCAATTTAAGGTGATTTATTGGCATGGGAAGCATGTGTGCATTGCCAAAGCAAGTGAAATAGATAATAAACAAAAGTTAAATAAATAATAATCAATGAACAGAAGTTCCAAAATAATAGAGACATTTCAATTGTCATATTATGTCTATATACAGTGTTGTAACGATGAGCAAATAGTTAAAGTACAAAAGGGAAAATAAATCCACATAAATATGGGTTGTATTTACAATGGTGTTTGTTCTTCACTGGTTGACCTTTTCTTGTGGCAACAGGTCACAGATCTTACTGCTGTGATGGCACACTGTGGTATTTACCCCTGTAGATATGGGAGTTTATCAAAATTGGGTTTGTTTTGGAATTCTTTGTGGGTCTGTGTAATCTGAGGGAAATATGTGTCTCTAATATGGTCATACATTTGGCAGGAGGTTAGGAAGTGCAGCTCAGTTTCCACCTCATTTTGTGGGCAGTGTGCACATAGCCTGTCTTCTCTTGAGAGCCATGTCTGCCTACGGCAGCCTTTCTCAATAGCAAGGCAATGCTCACTGAGTCTGTACATAGTCAAAGTCTGGGTCAGTCACAGTGGCCAGGTATTCTGCCACTGTGTACTCTCTGTTTCAAGTAATTATCTTTTTGTTTTCTCATGATTTTGTTGCTGTCCTGGGGCTCTGTGGGGTCTGTTTGAGTTTGTGAACAGAGCCCCAGGACCAGCTTGCTTAGGGGACTCTTCTCCAGGTTCATCTCTCTGCAGGTGATGGCTTTGTTATGGAAGGTTTGGGAATCGCTTCCTTTTAGGTGGTTGTAGAATTTAACGTCTCTTTTCTGGATTTTGATAATTAGCAGGTATTGCCTAATTCTGCTCTGCATGCATTATTTGGTGTTTTACGTTGTACACTGAGGATTTTTTAGCAGAATTCTGCATGCAGAGTTTCTCTCGTTCTCCCTCTCACAGGGCTGATGGTGGTGTTAAATCATGTCATTCTGTTGGCTCGGGGGGCTATGTTAACCCCTGCTCCTTCTCCATGTCTCTCTTTCCCTGCCCCCCCCTCTCTCTGTATTTCCCTCTCTCTCTGTGTCAGTGAGACTGTAATGTGAAGCCTGTGAAGCCTGTTGGCTCGGGGGCTGTTTTAACCCTCCCTCCCAGTGTACATTGGCTCGAGGGGCCCAGTGGACTCCACCAGTGTGTAACAGACGTCCACAGCCTTAGCCCTCATACTGCTCACTGCTCCACTGCAACACACTCTGTCTCTGGCTGGGCTCATCTCTGGATGCCACACTTACCAGTCCAGGGAACAGTGTATTTGGAGGGGGAGAGTAGCTACTGCAGGTCAACGTAATGATAAGTTAAGTGTGGGTAAATGTAGGTAAGGCGCAGTGTTAAGTGATGTGTTTAGGAGTTTGTTGTGGAAGTCGTTACCATGGCTGTAGTCCAGGCCTTCAAGGCACATCTGTACCCTTACATAGAGGTGTGTCTATATGACTTCAATATGACTTCTCTCTTAATCACTGTCTAATCATTATCTCTGTCTCTCTCTCTCTCTCTCTCTCTCTCTGTCCCTCTCTCTCTCTGTCTCTCTCTCTCTCTCTCTCTCTCTCTCTCTCTCTCTCTCCTCCCTCCCTCTCTCTCTCTCTCTCTCTCTCTCTCTCTCTTCTCTTTTTTCTCTCTCTCCTTCCTCTCTCTCTCTCTCAGTGTCTGATGTTAATGTAGAACCAGGACATCCAGAAACAGACTACACACTCAGACCAGACATCAAAATCCAGGACATTGGTGAGTCACACACACATCAAGTTGACGTCACAATCTGATGCTAAGCCAAGTTGGACTGGCTGCCATTTCCTTCATAAAGGTGTGATATGTCCTGCTGTGATGGAGCCAATACAATACAGTGTTGTTTTGGTAGATGCTGTACATCCCAGTCATAGCTAGCCTGCTGCAGACTCATAAATCTGTGTGTCTGTGTGTGTGTGTGTGTATATGTGTATGTGTGTGTGTGTGTGTGTGTGTGTGTGTGTGTGTGTGTGTGTGTGTGTGTGTGTGTGTGTGTGTGTGTGTGTGTGTGCGTGTGTGTGTGTGTGTGTGTGCTCCTAGAGGTAGGTGATAACAGGCACATCGAAAGGGTCAGAGGTCAAATAGATCAGTTATGACATCCCTCCCTCATCGCTCCTTTCCCACCGCCCTCCCCTCCCTCATCCCTCCTTTCCCACCGCCCTCTCCTCCCTCATCCCTCCTTTCCCACCGCCCTCCCCTCCCTCATCCCTCCTTTCCCACCGCCCTCTCCTCCCTCATCCCTCCTTTCCCACCGCCCTCTCCTCCCTCATCCCTCCTTTCCCACCGCCCTCCTCCCTCATCCCTCCTTTCCCACCGCCCTCCCCTCCCTCATCCCTCCTTTCCCACCGCCCTCTCCTCCCTCATCCCTCCTTTCCCACCGCCCTCTCCTCCCTCATCCCTCCTTTCCCACCGCCTCTCCTCCCTCATCCCTCCTTTCCCACCGCCCTCTCCTCCCTCATCCCTCCTTTCCCACCGCCCTCTCCTCCCTCATCCCTCCTTTCCCACCGCCCTCTCCTCCCTCATCCCTCCTTTCCCACCGCCTCTCCTCCCTCATCCCTCCTTTCCCACCGCCCTCTCCTCCCTCATCCCTCCTTTCCCACCGCCCTCTCCTCCCTCATCCCTCCTTTCCCACCGCCCTCTCCTCCCTCATCCCTCCTTTCCTACTGCCCTCTCCTCCCTCATCCCTCCTTTCCCTCCTCCCTCATCCCTCCTTTCCCACTGTCCTCCCCTCCCTCATCCCTCCTTTCCCACCGTCCTCCTTCCCTCATCCCTCCTTTCCCACCGCCCTCCCTCCCTCATCCCTCCTTGCCCACCGCCCTCCCCTCCCTCATCCCTCCTTTCCCACCGCCCTCCCCTCTCTCATCCCTCCTTTCCCACCGCCCTCCCCTCCCTCATCCTTCCTTTCTCACCGCCCTCTCCTCCCTCATCCCTCCTTTCCCACCGCCCTCCCCTCCCTCATCCTTCCTTTCTCACCGCCCTGCCCTCCCTCATCCTTCCTTTCTCACCGCCCTCCCCTCCCTCATCCCTCCTTTCCCACCGCCCTCCCTCCCTCATCCCTCCTTTCCCACCGCCCTCCCCTCCCTCATCCCTCCTTTCCCACCGCCCTCCCTCCCTCATCCCTCCTTTCCCACCGCCCTCCCCTCCCTCATCCTTCCTTTCTCACCGTCCTGCCCTCCCTCATCCCTCCTTTCCCACCGCCCTCCCCTCCGCATCCCTCCTTTCCCACCTCCCTCATCCCTCCTTTCCCACTGTCCCCCCTCCCTCATCCCTCCTTTCCCACTGTCCTCCCCTCCCTCATCCCTCCTTTCCCACTGTCCTCCCCTCCCTCATCCCTCCTTTCCCACTGTCCTCCCCTCCCTCATCCCTCCTTTCTCACAGTCCTCCCCTCCCTCATCCCTCCTTTCCCACCATCCCATGCTCACCCCTGTCCTCCTTTCCTCTCCTCATTCCTCCTCCTAGAACATTACAGATTAGGAGACAGCTACCTCTACTGTTCACCCTCATGTCTTCCTCATTCCTCCTCCTAGAACATTACAGATTAGGAGACAGCTACCTCTACTGTTCACCCTCATGTCTTCCTCATTCCTCCTCCTAGAACATTACAGATTAGGAGACAGCTACCTCTACTGTTCACCCTCCTGTCTTCCTCATTCCTCCTCCTAGAACATTACAGATTAGGAGACAGCTACCTCTACTGTTCACCCTCCTGTCTTCCTCATTCCTCCTCCTAGAACATTACAGATTAGGAGACAGCTACCTCTACTGTTCACCCTCATGTCTTCCTCATTCCTCCTCCTAGAACATTACAGATTAGGAGACAGCTACCTCTACTGTTCACCCTCATGTCTTCCTCATTCCTCCTCCTAGAACATTACAGATTAGGAGACAGCTACCTCTACTGTTCACCCTCATGTCTTCCTCATTCCTCCTCCTACTGTATGGTCCTGTCTCTAATCACCTGTTTCTGTCTGTTTGAGTCTCTTCCTCATTCTTTCCTTTGCCATTTAACTATCCCTCTCCCTCCCTCGCTTTTTCTACTTCTGTCTTTCTCTGTTTCAGCGTATCTCAGTCTCTCATTTCAGGTTCAACACCATCTCTCTCTGACACCTCTACCACCCTTTCTCTCTGGCACCTCTACCACCCTCCCATCTCTGACACCTCTACCCCCTCTCTCTCTCTGACACCTCTACCACCCTCTCTCTCTGACACCTCTACCACCCTCCCCCTCTGACACCTCTACCCCCTCTCTCTCTGACACCTCTACCACCCTCCCTCTGACACCTCTACCCCCTCTCTCTCTGACACCTCTACCACCCTCTCTCTGACACCTCTACCCCTCTCTCTCTGACACCTCTACCACCCTCCCTCTCTGACACCTCTACCCCTCTCTCTCTCTGACACCTCTACCACCCTCGCTCTGACACCTCTACCCCCTCTCTCTCTGACACCTCTACCACCCTCTCTCTCTGACACCTCTACCCCCTCTCTCTCTGACACCTCTACCACCCTCCCCTCTGACACCTCTACCCCCTCTCTCTCTGACACCTCTACCACCCTCTCTCTGACACCTCTACCCCTCTCTCTCTCTGACACCTCTACCCCCTCTCTCTCTGACACCTCTACCACCCTCCCTCTGACACCTCTACCCCTCTCTCTCTGACACCTCTACCACCCTCTCTCTGACACCTCTACCCCCTCTCTCTCTCTGACACCTCTACCCCCTCTCTCTCTCTGACACCTCTACCCCCTCTCTCTCTGACACCTCTACCACCCTCTATCTTTATTGGTATGGGAAACATATGTTTACTTTGCCAAAGCAAGTGAAATAGATAATAAACAAAAGTGAAATAAACAATACAAATCAACAGTAAACATTATACTCCAAAATAAAATAATAAAAACATTTCAAATGTCATATTATGTGCAAATAATATCTCTCTGACACCTCTAAAACCATCTCTCTCGTGCTCTCTGTTTCTCCGTCTATCTCGCTTGGCCTGTCACTCCTCTCTCTCTCTCACTGTTCTGTCTGTTATGTGCTGGGTCCTGGCAGCAGTTCTCTGTATTACAGCACTTCACTAATCAGAACATTATTATAATCACTGTGAAACACGGGCCCTACACACACACACACACACACACACACACACACACACACACACACACACACACACACACACACACACACACACACACACACACACACACACACACACACACACACACACACACACACACACACACACACACACACACACACACACACACAGAGCTCAATACAGATCTGTTTGATTAGTACGACATGGAGTTTAGCTGAGCAGAACGCTCTACAAGCTCATTTTGCAATCCCTCTCTCCTTCCCTATATCCTTCTCTCTCTCCTTCCCTCTATCCTTCTCTCTCTCTCTCCTTCCCTCTATCCTTCTCTCTCTCCTTCCATATATCCTTCTCTCTCTCTCCTTCCCTCTATCCTTCTCTCTTTCTCCTTCCATATATCCTTCTTTCTCTCTCCTTCCCTCTATCCTTCTCTCTCTCTCTCCTTCCCTCTATCCTTCTCTCTCTCTCCTTCCATATATCCTTCTCTCTCTCTCCTTCCCTCTATCCTTCTCTCGCTCTCCTTCCCTCTATCCTTCTCTCTTTCTCCTTCCATATATCCTTCTTTCTCTCTCCTTCCCTCTATCCTTCTCTCTCTCTCTCCTTCCCTCTATCCTTCTCTCGCTCTCCTTCCCTCTATCCTTCTCTCGCTCTCCTTCCGTCCTTGTCTTTCTCTTTCTCCTCCCTTCTCGGTCCCTCTCAGTGCTATTTCAGGGGGCTACCCACTTGAATTAGTGTCGGCTGCAAATCAGCCCCCCACACATGCCCCTCTGCATCTTGTATTAAATTAAATTTCAATCTATTTCTCCTTCAGATGTAATGGTGTGAGCAGGTCCCTGTACGCCCATAAAGATACAACCAAATGCCTCAGTAAGAGATGATGCAGCAGAATGTACAGTAGGCCTATAACATGCACTTCATTATAGCATTAGCATGTCATGCTAATTAACAGCAGAAATAGCCTTGGGGTTAGCTTCTTGTTAGCCACATAAAAAGCCACAGGACCTGACCAAGAAAAAACCCAGACTCCCCCTCCCCTAGATCACAGAGTTTTTCTGTGCAGGTCATCTGGAAAACCTCCTGGCCCTGCATTGTGAAAGCCGTGAGGACTGTTACTGAGGTAACATTAACATATTAAACAATCTATTAGCATCCAGTTGGTATTAGCATCAATGCACTGATTAACCATCAAAAAGAATGTTGGCAACGTTTGGCTAATTAGTGTCGGTGTTGCACAATAGCATCTAATCAGCATCCAGTGGCTCTAATTCATTAGTGTTAGCATGTTTACGCTAATTAGCTGTGAGTTTGCCACACACGCACACATACACACGCATGCACACACAAACACACACACAGTACCCTGAGGAGCAGTGAGTTCAGTTTTAGTGACAGATGCGTTAGTATCATTGTATCTAGTGTTGACATCTCAAACAGTAAATCAGTATAGCATTATCTTGCTAATCACTCCATAGCATCAGGCTGATTGGTAATGATGCTAGCATCAGTGATAGGATGAACTATTATCAATATTGACACAGTCTCTCCTCCTGCCTCTTTCAGTCTGACTCAAACACACACACACACACACACACACACACACACACACACACACACACACACACACACACACACACACACACACACACACACACACACACACACACACACACACACACACACACACACGGCCACGACCAGATATCCATCTGAAGGAGAGCAGGAGCATAAACGAATCAAGAGGAATTGATTAGTTGTTCTTTCTAAGCGGCTCCAAGCAGCAGCTCTAGATGGCTGCCAGTGGACTTCAGGTCTCTACAGCCAATAGATTAGATGACCTCTGGTAGCAGACAGAGAGAAGGGAGAAGGGAGAAGACCCAGACCACTCTGCCATTCTGCTAGTGTTCCTCAACCCGTGGCACATCTCAAATGATCCTTTTAATCTATTCTCCGTAATCCTCCACAGAGCATGGACAACAGAAGCAGAGTCTAACTCTAGTCCAACTCTAAAGGACTGATCATGTCTGTTTCAAGTCTCCCAGCTGGCTGCACCAGTCAGACCACTAACACTGCCCCCTGCTGACCTCTGGTGGTCACTACACACACTGCAGCACAATGACCAATGTCTGTTAGGATGTGTGGGTTGACTCATGACCTGCAGTCCCTATGGGTTATATTCGCGGGGCAGACGGGCTTAGGGTCAATAAATATTGTGTGGATGAAGAGCGGGTGGGTTGAATAAAGATTAAACAATCCATAAAAAATGCATAAATGTATCATTCTTGTGCAATTCATATGTGTAGGCAACATTTAGAAAAAAAATGACTAAAATTTAGTTTTTTCTTTCATTATTTGTATCTGGCGTGTTATGTAGTGAAGTAGTTAGAGGATGATAGCAGTGTCGGCTGTGTTATGTGGTGATGTAGTTAGAGGATGATAGCAGTGTCGGCTGTGTTATGTGGTGATGTAGTTAGAGGATGATAGCAGTGTCGGCTGTGTTATGTGGTGAAGTAGTTAGAGGATGATAGCAGTGTCGGCTATGTTATGTGATGATGTAGTTAGAGGATGATAGCAGTGTCGGCTGTGTTATGTGGTGTTGTAGTTTGAGGATGATAGCAGTGTCGGCTATGTTATGTGATGATGTAGTTAGAGGATGATAGCAGTGTTGGCTGTGTTATGTGGTGAAATAGTTAGAGGATGAAAGCAGTGTCGGCTGTGTTATGTGTGATGACGGTGAGGCGCTATCCAAATTCAACAGTCACTTTACAGGGATTTCAAAATTGCATGGGAACTGTAGGCTACTGTTCAGATGGGTTTAATGGAATAGGAGTCTGACATCTGGACACTGACTGTAGGTCTATAACCTCTCAAAGAGCCTAATCTAATATTAACTCCTGCACTATTAACCATTTCTTGCAGTAAAATTATACACCAAATGTACATTTTTACTTGAACAGGAGTGGAGAAATATGATGTATTTCTTTCAGCATCTTGAGAGAATGAATGCTTGGTTCGGGACTGTCTGTGAAGGTGCTATCTTTATTAGCATCATAAAGCTGACACTAGTCTATTTCAATCACATCAAATGTGCATCCAATCCGAACTGAAATCTTATCAGAAACATGTTGGGTAGTTTTCACAGCTTTTACTTTCCTTCAACTGAAATGTGTCTTCCGCATTTAACCCAACCCCTCTGAATCAGAGAGGTGCAGAGGGCTGCCTTAATCAACATAGCTGTGCTACGAAGGCTCATAGGGGTGTTATGACACCTCATAGGGGTGGCGTAGCACAGGGTGCTCAGATAGCCAATGGTTAGGTGATCACATGGTCCTCATGGAAGACCAGGTGTGTTTACAAACAGCGTCACAGTGATATGGTTCATCTGTCACACACCTTACATAACCAGGGATGGAGCACGTACAGACACACACACAATAACACACACTAACCCCTATTGGTGTCTGAGCTGTCTCATGGCTCTCTGATGAATCATTATTACAGACGACACGTCCGATGTGTGTGTGACCTGGGGTTTGACCCCAGAGTGCGTGCAAAGATTAAGGTGTGTCACACCCGCCTACACACAGTAACACAGGGAGACAAACACAACAAACCCTTGTGCAACATACAGTATACTCACGTTCATGGAGGCGTGTGTGTGTGTGTGTGTGACAGGTACACACTCCAAAACTGGTTCTTTCAGATTCTCCACATCCACAGTATCTGGCACCGCCATAACAAGGTTCTGTCGCCGGGTCGAAAAAACAGAGTGTTCTCACCTCTTTCCCTCAAACACACACACACACGCACACGCACACACACACACACACACACACACACACACACACACACACACACACACACACACACACACACACACACAAGCACACACACACACACACACACACCACGGTCACAGAAGGGTCGAACTGTTTCTAACCTCAGTCACAGCACAGTCAGGATGTTGCATCATGTAGCTTATTAAGGGAGAGGAGGTGTGGATGTTTACAACACAACCACTACAGAACATCAACACATGTTTTCTCATGGCGTACAAACAAAATGGCCCCACTATTCCCTGTATAGTGTACCCCTTCCCCTGTATCCTGTATAGTGTACCCCTTCCCCTGTATCCTGTATAGTGTACCGCTTCCCCTGTATCCTGTATAGTGTACCCCTTCCCCTGTATCCTGTATAGTGTACCCCTTTCCCTGTATCCTGTATAGTGTACCCCTTTCCCTGTATCCTGTATAGTGTACCCCTTCCCCTGTATCCTGTATTGTGTACCCCTTCCCTTGTATCCTGTATAGTGTACCCCTTCCCCTGTATCCTGTATAGTGTACCCCTTCCCCTGTATCCTGTATAGTGTACCCCTTTCCCTGTATCCTGTATAGTGTACCCCTTTCCCTGTATCCTGTATAGTGTACCCCTTCCCCTGTATCCTGTATTGTGTACCCCTTCCCTTGTATCCTGTATAGTGTACCCCTTCCCCTGTATCCTGTATAGTGTACCCCTTCCCCTGTATCCTGTATTGTGTACCCCTTCTCTTGTATCCTGTATAGTGTACCCCTTCCCCTGTATCCTGTATAGTGTACCCCTTTCCCTGTATCCTGTATAGTGTACCCCTTCCCCTGTATCCTGTATAGTGTACCCCTTCCCCTGTATCCTGTATAGAGTACCCCTTCCCCTGTATCCTGTATAGTGTACCGCTTCCCCTGTATCCTGTATAGTGTACCCCTTCCCCTGTATCCTGTATAGTGTACCCCTTCCCCTGTATCCTGTATAGTGTACCCCTTCCCCTGTATCCTGTATAGTGTACCCCTTCCCCTGTATCCTGTATAGTGTACCCCTTTCCCTGTATCCTGTATAGTGTACCCCTTCCCCTGTATCCTGTAAAGTGTACCCCTTCCCCTGTATCCTGTATAGTGTACCCCTTTCCCTGTATCCTGTATAGTGTACCCCTTCCCCTGTATCCTGTATAGTGTACCCCTTCCCCTGTATCCTGTATAGTGTACCCCTTCCCCTGTATCCTGTATAGTGTACCCCTTCCTCTGTATCCTGTATAGTGTACCCCTTCCCCTGTATCCTGTATAGTGTACCCCTTCCCCTGTATCCTATATAGTGTACCCCTTCCCCTGTATCCTGTATAGTGTACCCCTTCCCCTGTATCCTGTATAGTGTACCCCTTCCCCTGTATCCTGTATAGTGTACCCCTTCCCCTGTATCCTGTATAGTGTACCCCTTCCCCTGTATCCTGTATAGTGTACCCCTTCCCCTGTATCCTATATAGTGTACCCCTTCCCCTGTATCCTGTATAGTGTACCCCTTTCCCTGTATCCTGTATAGTGTACCCCTTCCCCTGTATCCTGTATAGTGCACTACTTTGGGCCAGGGCTCTTGTCTAAAGTAGTGCACTATACAGGGAATAGGGGCCATTCAGAAGCAGCCATGGTGTCAGCCACCAGTCTGATGTTCTGGGAAAACACAGAGAAAAGAAGTAGTTGTATTATATAGACTGAACTGTGGCCTACAGCATCCCTCCCATCTCATGAATCAAGTCCACATAAAACGAAGGGTGTGTTACTCTGTCTGAGCGTGTACCTGGACACACCTTCTTCTTTTCCTAGCCTGAGCCCATGTGTACGCATCATCACCACACAGACCAGACTATAGGAGCTATTTCTAGTCCTGGGCCAGGTGTACCTGTGTCTGTGTACGTGTGTCTGTGCTTTGATGTGTGTGTGTGGCAGTGTGTGGCAGAGTCACGGTGTGTCATTATAATCAGACTATAGACTTACTTCAGTAATGGAGACACATTGTGTTCATTCTCTCTGTCATGCTGATGCACTGTTTTTATAATAGACAGCTTAGAGGGTTAGTGTGTGTGAGTGTTGACTACACTGGTTCCTCTCTGTCTCAGAGTGTTAGTGTGTGTGAGTGTTGACTACACTGGTTCCTCTCTGTCTCAGAGTGTTAGTGTGTGTGAGTGTTGACTACACTGGTTCCTCTCTGTCTCAGAGTGTTAGTGTGTGTGTGTGTGTGTGTGTGTGTGTGTGTGTGTGTGTGTGTGTGTGTGTGTGTGTGTGTGTGTGTGTGAGAGAGAAGTGTTTCACCTCTGTCTCGCTGTCAGTGGGTGTTGTACTATTAGCTTTTATTAGCCAAATATTATTTCACTAGAGCCTCTCTTCTCTCTCAGTAGCTAAGAGAGGAGGCTACAGTTTATACACACAGTGGGTAGATGATCCCTGGTCACCCACTGTTCTTCAGGCTATGGCAGGTTACCACTGCTCTTCAGGCTATGGCAGTTTACCACTGTTCTTCAGGCTATGGCAGTTTACCACTGTTCTTCAGGCTATGGCAGGTTACCACTGTTCTTCAGGCTATGGCAGGTTACCACTGTTCTTCAGGCTATGGCAGGTTACCACTGTTCTTCAGGCTATGGCAGGTTACCACTGTTCTTCAGGCTATGGCAGGTTACCACTGTTCTTCAGGCTATGGCAGGTTACCACTGTTCTTCAGGCTATGGCAGGTTACCACTGTTCTTCAGGGTATGGCAGGTTACCACTGTTCTTCAGGCTATGGCAGGTTACCACTGTTCTTCAGGCTATGGCAGGATACCACTGTTCTTCAGGCTATGGCAGGATACCACTGTTCTTCAGGCTATGGCAGGTTACCACTGTTCTTCAGGCTATGGCAGGTTACCACTGTTCTTCAGGCTATGGCAGGTTACCACTGTTCTTCAGGCTATGGCAGGTTACCACTGTTCTTCAGGCTATGGCAGGATACCACTGTTCTTCAGGCTATGGCAGGTTACCACTGTTTCTAATGCTATGGCAGGTTACCACTGTTTCTAATGCTATGGCAGGTTACCACTGTTCTTCAGGCTATGGCAGGTTACCACTGTTCTTCAGGCTATGGCAGGTTACCACTGTTCTTCAGGCTATGGCAGGTTACCACTGTTCTTCAGGCTATGGCAGGTTACCACTGTTCTTCAGGCTATGGCAGGTTACCACTGTTCTTCAGGCTATGGCAGGTTACCACTGTTCTTCAGGCTATGGCAGTTTACCACTGTTCTTCAGGCTATGGCAGGTTACCACTGTTCTTCAGGCTATGGCAGGTTACCACTGTTCTTCAGGCTATGGCAGGTTACCACTGTTTCTAATGCTATGGCAGGTTACCACTGTTCTTCAGGCTATGGCAGGTTACCACTGTTCTTCAGGCTATGGCAGGTTACCACTGTTCTTCAGGCTATGGCAGGATACCACTGTTCTTCAGGCTATGGCAGGTTACCACTGTTCTTCAGGCTATGGCAGGTTACCACTGTTCTTCAGGCTATGGCAGGTTACCACTGTTCTTCAGGCTATGGCAGGTTACCACTGTTCTTCAAGACTATGGCAGGTTACCACTGTTCTTCAGGCTATGGCAGGTTACCACTGTTCTTCAGGCTATGGCAGGTTACCACTGTTCTTCAGGCTATGGCAGGTTACCACTGTTCTTCAGGCTATGGCAGGTTACCACTGTTCTTCAGGCTATGGCAGGTTACCACTGTTCTTCAGGCTATGGCAGGTTACCACTGTTCTTCAGGCTATGGCAGGTTACCACTGTTCTTCAGGCTATGGCAGGTTACCACTGTTCTTCAGGCTATGGCAGGTTACCACTGTTCTTCAGGCTATGGCAGGTTACCACTGTTCTTCAGGCTATGGCAGGTTACCACTGTTCTTCAGGCTATGGCAGGATACCACTGTTCTTCAGGCTATGGCAGGTTACCACTGTTCTTCAGGCTATGGCAGGTTACCACTGTTTCTAATACTATGGCAGGTTACCACTGTTCTTCAGGCTATGGCAGGTTACCACTGTTTCTAATGCTATGGCAGGTTACCACTGTTCTTCAGGCTATGGCAGGTTACCACTGTTCTTCAGGCTATGGCAGGTTACCACTGTTCTTCAGGCTATGGCAGGTTACCACTGTTCTTCAGGCTATGGCAGGTTACTACTGTTCTTCAGGCTATGGCAGGTTACCACTGTTCTTCAGGCTATGGCAGGTTACCACTGTTCTTCAGGCTATGGCAGGTTACCACTGTTCTTCTAATGCTATGGCAGGTTACCACTGTTCTTCAGGCTATGGCAGGTTACCACTGTCTTCTAATGCTATGGCAGGTTACCACTGTTCTTCAGGCTATGGCAGGTTACCACTGTTCTTCAGGCTATGGCAGGTTACCACTGTTCTTCAGGCTATGGCAGGTTACCACTGTTCTTCAGGCTATGGCAGGTTACCACTGTTCTTCAGGCTATGGCAGGTTACCACTGTTCTTCAGGCTATGGCAGGTTACCACTGTTCTTCAGGCTATGGCAGGTTACTACTGTTCTTCAGGCTATGGCAGGTTACCACTGCTCTTCAGGCTATGGCAGGTTACCACTGTTCTTCAGGCTATGGCAGGTTACCACTGTTCTTCAGGCTATGGCAGGTTACCACTGTTCTTCAGGCTATGGCAGGTTACCACTGTTTCTAATGCTATGGCAGGTTACCACTGTTTCTAATGCTATGGCAGGTTACCACTGTTCTTCAGGCTATGGCAGGTTACCACTGTTCTTCAGGCTATGGCAGGATACCACTGTTCTTCAGGCTATGGCAGGTTACCACTGTTTCTAATGCTATGGCAGGTTACCACTGTTTCTAATACTATGGCAGGTTACCACTGTTTCTAATGCTATGGCAGGTTACCGCTGTTTCTAATGCTATGGCAGGTTACCACTGTTTCTAATGCTATGGCAGGTTACCACTGTTTCTAATGCTATGGCAGGTTACCACTGTTTCTAATGCTATGGCAGGTTACCACTGTTCTTCAGGCTATGGCAGGTTACCACTGTTCTTCAGGCTATGGCAGGATACCACTGTTCTTCAGGCTATGGCAGGTTACCACTGTTTCTAATACTATGGCAGGTTACCACTGTTTCTAATGCTATGGCAGGTTACCACTGTTTCTAATGCAATGGCAGGTTACCACTGTTTCTAATGCAATGGCAGGTTACCACTGTTTCTAATGCTATGGCAGGTTACCACTGTTTCTAATGCAATGGCAGGTTACCACTGTTTCTAATGCAATGGCAGGTTACCACTGTTTCTAATGCTATGGCAGGTTACCACTGTTTCTAATGCAATGGCAGGTTACCACTGTTTCTAATGCTATGGCAGGTTACCACTGTTTCTAATGCTATGGCAGGTTACCACTGTTTCTAATGCTATGGCAGGTTACCACTGTTTCTAATGCAATGGCAGGTTACCACTGTTTCTAATGCTATGGCAGGTTACCACTGTTTCTAATGCTATGGCAGGATGCCGGCACCAATTGAACTGGTAGTTGTGCTGTTTACGTCTAATAAAATGATTGCTAATTCTCTCTCTCACTCTCTGTCTCTCTCTCTCTCTCTCTCTCTCTGTCTCTCTCTCTCTCTGTCTCTGTCTGTCTCTCTGTTTCTCTCCATGTAGATGATTTTAACCCTGAGATTCCTAAACTGGAGAAGAGTGTCAGTGGAAGCAGCCCATCCAGGGATCGCCTACTCATCACCATAGCGACGCTCCTTCTCGCTGCCATCACCATCTCCTAGCAACGGCCATCCCATCAGTGTCGCCATGCCAACCAGCAATGGGAGGGCTTGGGCAGGAGGGGTGAAGGATGACGAGGACTGAGGATTTGGGGGAAAGGGGACAGGAGATTAAGGGAACATGGAAAATAGGGAGTTAGAAGACCTTCTGAATGACATTGGTTGACAAGGTGTGTGTGTGTGTGTGTGTGTGTGTGTGTGTGTGTGTGTGTGTGTGTGTTGAGCGGACTGGTGTGAGTGTGTGAAGTGAAGGTGGGAAGTTGGAAGGCTTCTTTGTGTGTGTGTGTGTGTGTGTGTGTGTGTGTGTGTGTGTGTGTGTGTGTGTGTGTGTGTGTGTGTGTGTGTGTGTGTGTGTGTGTGTGTGTGTGTGTGTGTGTGTGCTGCTGCTTAGAAGACGACATTCACACAGAGCATGAAGAGAAGACCTGTTATGACTTTGGACATTGGGCCTGCATGTGTAGGTATGTTTCAGAGTGTGTGTGTCTCAACATGTGGTGGAGGTAGCCTGTTGAAACATGCACACTGCATACAGCATTTATTACAGAGGAGAAGAGGACCTGACTTTCTATTGGAGCAGCTGATCGAAATGAAACACAGTTACGCTTTTTCATGCAATCTGATTGGCTGACACAATTCTCTTCTTAGGGCTAGTTGCCTGTTTCTTGCACCGGAGACTGAACTGATTGAACTTGACTGAAATGAACTGAATTATTGCCTTTTTGTTCTGTCAACTGGATTCAACCAGATCTAGTCTGAATCCCTTCTGTGGAACTGGATCTAGTGGTCCTCCACCCATGTGATCTGGTCTGATCTGGACCGTAGCAGCCTGGTATGAAAAGCCAGTCTGGATCCCGGTTTCTGAACTGGGAAGTGGGACCACCCAGTCTAATGTGAGAGAGGGAGAGGGCGCTACAGTGCTGTATCAGAGTAGTAATATGTGTCAATACAATGACAGCTATAGGTTCCAGGTCAGTGGTTGTATACATTGTTATACACATTGATACAACCTCTGGCTCATAATTAAACCCCCTGGAGACATGTTTGTCCTTTATTCATTCATTCCTGGATAGCATTATCTCTGATCTCAGAGGTCAGAAAAGCACACAGCAATACTGTCATCGAATGCATTGTATTGGATTGTACACTGAGGACCTCTCTTCCTCTCTCCTGGAATCGGATGGAATGGGACTACATACCACAGACTCTACTTCCTCTCTCCTGGAATCAGATGGAATGGGACTACATACCACAGACTCTACTTCCTCTCTCCTGGAATCGGATGGAATGGGACTACATACCACAGACTCTACTTCCTCTCTCCTGGAATCGGATGGAATGGGACTACATACCACAGACTCTACTTCCTCTCTCCTGGAATCAGATGGAATGGGACTACATACCACAGACTCTACTTCCTCTCTCCTGGAATCAGATGGAATGGGACTACATACCACAGACTCTACTTCCTCTCTCCTGGAATCGGATGGAATGGGACTACATACCACAGACTCTACTTCCTCTCTCCTGGAATCAGATGGAATGGGACTACATACCACAGACTCTACTTCCTCTCTCCTGGAATCGGATGGAATGGGACTACATACCACAGACTCTACTTCCTCTCTCCTGGAATCAGATGGAATGGGACTACATACAGACTCTACTTCCTCTCTCCTGGAATCGGATGGAATGGGACTACATACCACAGACTCTACTTCCTCTCTCCTGGAATCGGATGGAATGGGACTACATACCACAGACTCTACTTCCTCTCTCCTGGAATCGGATGGAATGGGACTACATACCACAGACTCTACTTCCTCTCTCCTGGAATCGGATGGAATGGGACTACATACAGACTCTACTTCCTCTCTCCTGGAATCAGATGGAATGGGACTACATACCACAGACTCTACTTCCTCTCTCCTGGAATCAGATGGAATGGGACTACATACCACAGACTCTACTTCCTCTCTCCTGGAATCAGATGGAATGGGACTACATACAGACTCTACTTCCTCTCTCCTGGAATCGGATGGAATGGGACTACATACCACAGACTCTACTTCCTCTCTCCTGGAATCAGATGGAATGGGACTACATACCACAGACTCTACTTCCTCTCTCCTGGAATCAGATGGAATGGGACTACATACCACAAACTCTACTTCCTCTCTCCTGGAATCGGATGGAATGGGACTACATACCACAGACTCTACTTCCTCTCTCCTGGAATCGGATGGAATGGGACTACATACCACAGACTCTACTTCCTCTCTCCTGGAATCGGATGGAATGGGACTACATACCACAGACTCTACTTCCTCTCTCCTGGAATCGGATGGAATGGGACTACATACAGACTCTACTTCCTCTCTCCTGGAATCGGATGGAATGGGACTACATACCACAGACTCTACTTCCTCTCTCCTGGAATCAGATGGAATGGGACTACATACAGACTCTACTTCCTCTCTCCTGGAATCGGATGGAATGGGACTACATACCACAGACTCTACTTCCTCTCTCCTGGAATCGGATGGAATGGGACTACATACCACAGACTCTACTTCCTCTCTCCTGGAATCGGATGGAATGGGACTACATACCACAGACTCTACTTCCTCTCTCCTGGAATCGGATGGAATGGGACTACATACCACAGACTCTACTTCCTCTCTCCTGGAATCGGATGGAATGGGACTACATACCACAGACTCTACTTCCTCTCTCCTGGAATCAGATGGAATGGGACTACATACCACAGACTCTACTTCCTCTCTCCTGGAATCAGATGGAATGGGACTACATACCACAGACTCTACTTCCTCTCTCCTGGAATCAGATGGAATGGGACTACATACCACAGACTCTACTTCCTCTCTCCTGGAATCAGATGGAATGGGACTACATACCACAGACTCTACTTCCTCTCTCCTGGAATCGGATGGAATGGGACTACATACCACAGACTCTACTTCCTCTCTCCTGGAATCGGATGGAATGGGACTACATACCACAGACTCTACTTCCTCTCTCCTGGAATCAGATGGAATGGGACTACATACCACAGACTCTACTTCCTCTCTCCTGGAATCGGATGGAATGGGACTACATACCACAGACTCTACTTCCTCTCTCCTGGAATCAGATGGAATGGGACTACATACCACAGACTCTACTTCCTCTCTCCTGGAATCGGATGGAATGGGACTACATACCACAGACTCTACTTCCTCTCTCCTGGAATCAGATGGAATGGGACTACATACCACAGACTCTACTTCCTCTCTCCTGGAATCGGATGGAATGGGACTACATACCACAGACTCTACTTCCTCTCTCCTGGAATCGGATGGAATGGGACTACATACCACAGACTCTACTTCCTCTCTCCTGGAATCGGATGGAATGGGACTACATACCACAGACTCTACTTCCTCTCTCCTGGAATCGGATGGAATGGGACTACATACCACAGACTCTACTTCCTCTCTCCTGGAATCAGATGGAATGGGACTACATACCACAGACTCTACTTCCTCTCTCCTGGAATCAGATGGAATGGGACTACATACCACAGACTCTACATGCCAAACTCTTCTGTTTGTTTTACCGTACACACTAGAACTAGAATCACTCTGTGTGTGTGTGTGTGTGTGTGTGTGTGTGTGTGTGTGTGTGTGTGTGTGTGTGTGTGTGTGTGTGTGTGTGTGTGTGTGTGTGTGTGTGTGTAATGACAATACACACAGCAACATACTGTACATGTCTTAAGTTTAAGTAACTTAACAACTCAAGTGTATCTGAACATATAGACAACCCTAAATAAACCTTTGGTTTAGGTTCTACACGCAAACCAAGTGTATCTGAACATATAGACAACCCTAAATAAACCTTGGGTTTAGGTTCTACATACAAACCCAGTGTATCTGGGAGGACAGGAGAACAATGGGTTAAACTTTATCCTACAGTCCTCTATTGAAATGGTATTTTCCTAAAACTGGTAATTACATGTTTCTTTGGGATCATAGAAACAATCATTTTGGCAGTTACCCATTGTATAGGTACCAGAAAGTACATATTGTTGCCATTAAATCTTAGTAAATACTAGGTAAATACTGTCTGAAGGAGGACTGTAAAATGAAGTGTTACTGAACAATGTGAACTGTACTGACCTGTTACCATGGTTCTTGACTAACTCTTTTCACTAGAAACTGTCACCTTGTGGGCCATGGTAACACCTTACCTTACTGCAATGTGTACAGGCAGTCTACTGTAGTAGGGCATGCATGGCTTACTATAGAAGCTCTGAAGATGATGATGATGAAGGTATGGATGGCTATCGGATACAGAGCTGACGTCTGACCTATAGGGGTCAAAGAGGTCGCACGTCTTGACCCGTGTCACAGACATTCTAGAACTTTCACGCGTCGAGAATGGATTTTTCAGATGTCTTGAACTCTGACGGAATGAAATGTGATGTAAGCATTTTTACAAACTTGAAGCTGAATTTCCTTGTTTTGTTTGTATTTTTTATTTTGCTGTTGTGTATCTTGGGGCGCTGGGAAGGGGTAAACGTTGGGATGACTGGGCTAGAGACATGCAGTACTGTATAGGATAAGGAGTTCCACTAAAGTTGGGATGACTGGGATAGAGACATGCAGTACTGTATAGGATAAGGAGTTCCACTAACGTTGGGATGACTGGGATAGAGACATGCAGTACTGTATAGGATAAGGAGTTCCACTAACGTTGGGATGACTGGGATAGAGACATGCAGTACTGTATAGGATAAGGAGTTCCACTAACGTTGGGATGACTGGGATAGAGACATGCAGTACTGTGTAGGATAAGGAGTTCCACTAACGTTGGGATGACTGCGATAGAGACATGCAGTACTGTATAGGATAAGGAGTTCCACTAACGTTGGGATGACTGGGATAGAGACATGCAGTACTGTATAGGATAAGGAGTTCCACTAACGTGGTTTGAGATTTACAATTTCAATAAGCACCGTGTTGCACCAAATGTTTCCAGACCGTCACATTGGAATGATACTGTCATTGAAACGTGGTGCCGACATGGAGGACAGTTGGCTGAGATCAGTATGTATACAGTATGTATGGCTTTGGGGTGGGGGGTGAGATGGGGGTCTGGGTTCTGCTAGTGAAGTGTGTGTGGGGGGGGTGGGGGGGTCTGGGTTCTGCTAGTGAAGTGTGTGCGTGGGGGGGGGTAGAAGAGTTGATTAGTAACTAAGGGGAAATCACTCTTCAAATGTTGCACTTAAGAACTTAGACACGATATCAAGAGTGTGTGTGTGTGTGTGTGTGTGTGTGTGTGTGTGTGTGTGTGTGTGTGTGTGTGTGTGTGTGTGTGTGTGTGTGTGTGTGTGTGTGTTTGAGAGTGGATATGCAAGTGTTTCTACATTTCCTTATGGTCTGAAGGTGTGTGAGAGAGTGCGTATGATCGGGTGTATGTGTGTGCGCGGGCGTGTGTACGTTTGTTTGAGAGTGAGAGCTCATTTCAGTTTCTCATGACACGTTTGTTTGAAAGAGCTAAATGTGTGTGTGTGTATGTTACTGTATGTGCGCGAGTGCGCCCGTGCATTTTCCTTTGTGCGACTGTTGTCCAATGTCTACTTACAGCATGAGTGTGTGTGAGAGATTGTATTGTCTGGCAAAACAAACAAAAGCATTTAATAGTGTTGGAAACAACAATTACAATCATGTTTACCTTCGACTGGAATGAATCTCAATGAACTTGAAAATAAACTGTAAAATAAACAAACGATAACAAAGGTTATATTGATGATCAAGATAACAAAATAATCATCTAACGAGTCTTACTTTTAACAAGTGTGTCTGTGTGTTTATTGATTCTCTCTCTTCCTCTCTGAGATTTAGGCTTTTCTCTCAACCTTGTCTCTGTCTATCCTCACCTTGCAGTCACTAGCTGTCAATCTCTCTCTCTCTCTTTCTCATTCTATCCCTTCCTTTAGCTGTCAATCTCTCTCTCTCTTTCACGCTCTCCATCCCGCTCTTTCAAGTTCCTAATCAGCAGCTGATCTCTCTCTGTTCAATATACTAATCTGAGAAGAAAGAAGATGGAGAACGAGAGACAGAGAGAGAGAGAGAGAGATGTGTACCTGGCTGGTATGTGCACGTCTGCAGATAGGCCTAATGATGTTTCATACTTTACATATGATGATATTTTCCATATCAAAGTTGTCTGGCACGGTTTTCATCTCATTACCATACCTTTACATGGTCCGATTTCAAGAGATAAGCAGTTGAATCAGAACCCTAATTTACATAACAATGGAAGCCCATTTCTGCCTGGTGTCTGCTGTGGTACTGAGGGACTGTGTGATGTCACAGTCACCACCAGGGACATTATTCAACAGGATGACAGAGGGTAGGGGTCAGAGGTCAGGGATTGATGTTTGAATGTAGCAGGTGGAATAAAGGAAGATAGACAGAGAGATGGCCCCCCACAGCAGATGTAGTGTATGATTAGCAGTCTGATGGTATGGGCTTGAATAAAATACAACAATCTGCATTTCATGATAGACAGATACAATAGCCAGAGACAAGACTTAGTCCCGTTATAGGACTCATTAGCAAGTTTCTCCACCACAAGAAAGATGAATGTTACTTCATTATAGGCCTAATGGTAGGAAAGATCTTTGGATAAGAGAGTAGGCCTGCAGGCAAATGAAGGGAAGGCTAGACTATTGTTTTAGGACTGTCTCATCAGGAGTGACAGACATAGACACGACAGTCTTTTTAAAGTGATTTCTTTATGATTATTCCCAAAGCCTGTTAAAATCTAAAATCCCCTCCGTCAATCGAAGTAACATAATAAAAAAATCCCCATCAGAATCCGTCAGTTTAAGCCAGGGATATCTGTTTTGGCAGGGGCTGCGTCTCAATCCACCGCATTTGCCGATGTCGGCCTTCCGCATCTGTGTTGGAAGGTGGCCAAGCTACAGGGGCGTTTGTCACACCATGAGACATCCCGAAAATTGGTCTTCTCACAAAAACGTAGCATCCAACCGTTTGGGCTACAAACTAATATCACCACTCTATGAACTGATGAGGTTATCACGTTTTGCTGTAGGACCCCCCACAAGTCTTCCAGGACTCTGAAGGTAACCCGGTACCGCTTTAAAACATACCGAACATAAAACATGGGGGTCGGTTTGTGCCAACAAAAAAAGCTGTTAAATATGTGTTTTGTTATATCTCCTAGATATAGGACAGACACTATATATTTGTTTATACCTACAGGGGTCCTAATATTCTACATCAAATACCTACATGAACCATGGTATGACCATCTTTGCGTAAGAGATGCCCTCCTCCCCTCAAGGCTTAGACTATCAGAGGTTAATCATTTGAATCATTTCCCCACTGTGTAGGCTATAGTCAACTATGACTAAACCGTCCTGGTTCTGTCGGGAACAGGTGCAGGACACCGTCTGGTGAGATTGAGACACCGAGCTCAGCAGCCAGACAGAAGCAGCTGTGACTGATATCCCGCTAACAATAACCTACAGTCATTGAGTCATTCTCTCCACCTCAGATCACGGGAATTAGGCCATAATAACAGCAATGCTTTGTTTCCAGACTGGCTGTTTTAGTGCAAGACTTTTGTGGAGTGAAAATATAAATGTCCGCAAATCTGGACTTTTGTGTATTGGACCGTTTTTAGTGTGTCTATTCATCTGATATATACGGCCTAAGCCTGTTCGGTTACATAAAATATATCTATTGAAATGAAACTCCTCTCTCTCTCTCTCGGTTAATACCTTTACGTCACATCTAGGAGAGTGAACTCTTGTGGAAGTCCGGGGCTAAATAGGGAGCACTCTGATAAAAGCAATTACATTTGGCCACCATTGAACCAGGCCCCTCAGGAGAGAGGAATCAGAAGTGAGCTTAGCCTCTTTCTCCATATTGATACGGTGCCATCAAAGTCTAAAGCAGGAAGGACTAAAGCTTTCAGCAGAATGAGATTGTGTAATGAGTTGACATTTGTTCGAATTCATGGAACAATTTTCCACCAGTAGATTGCAGTCATCTCACCCATGCTGCAGTAGCCATACTCTGCCTCTAGGTGTGGCTGTTTGGTGACCGCCACAGAAGAGGCAGACCTCTTGTCCACATCTGTCCAGACTCGCTGTAATCTGCTGTCTAAATAAATAACTAACTACAACAATGGGCGTTGTGTAAGAGACGCCAGGGAGTCAGACGGATTAAAAACATGGGATTTGTTTAGTAGGTTTAGATATAATCATGATATAATCATGTGCTAAAACATGTTGTGATGGTTTTGCCAGAGTCCATCCACTGGCCCAGTTGTTGCTGCCTAAAATGAGTGTTTGGACTCTGAGATGGTGGAAATTTTCTTTTGCTGAGCTTTTACTTGCTGAGTGTATTAAATAAAGTGTGTGGGGGTGTCCATTAGTTACTCTGTAGGCACATACCTAGGATCAGCAGTCCTCTGCCAATCCTAACCTAAACCAGCAGGGTAATGGGGAGGTAAAACTGACCTTAGATCAGTGTCAAGGGGCAACTGTCTGCACCCTGTTCCATTATTATTGCTTCTCTAAGGCCTGTGGACAGTGAGGTCCTGGCTTTCACTATGAAACACATCTAACACAGACTTCAGAATCACACACACACACATGACTGCACTGTTTGATGAGACTCATAACTAAGGGGATAAGTATCTTGTCAGAATGGGCTCCAGTCTTTCCCACTGTGATAACTGACTCTCCACGGTCTGTATCCTAAGGCCACAATGTAACGCATGACAGGACCCATTCTGAACATGTTTACAATGACGCTTGACTTGTGCAAACAGAGGACTACAAAATAAATCATCACACACTCACTCACTCAGTCTCACACCAACTCGCAGACACACACACACACACACTCTGTTGTATTACGTGACCCAGTAACTCATACACTCACACCACTGATGATGAGTCCTGTGAGTGTGCTGCTGAGAGGGAAGCCCGGCCGTATGGCCTGGTACAAATAACATGGTTATCACCACCAGGACATTAGCATCATCAGGAAGAGGTGGTTGACACTGGAGAGTGGGAGGTTGGGCCTCTTCCAGGGAGGTCAGATAACGCTGTGTTGCTGTGGGACCAGGGTAATGTCATGAGATGCCCCCTCTGACAAAATGTTCCTCCTAGCCGCATGAGAGGGTAACACTCTGACTTCTGACAGATTTTCCTCCGATTAGATGATTTAGGAACAGGTGTGACCGGTGCCACATAGCGTGACAGACACATGTCTTGTTATCTGGTTCTGTGGTTAGAACATGCTGGCACCTGGGTGTTGATGGTCAGAGGAGAAACACGTGGAAATGATCAGATCAGATGTGATGGATTGGGTAGCAGATTTGGTTGAATAACACCAGAAATGAGGAACTGACCCACATACATGCGGGAGAACGTACGAAAGACACACACACACAAACACACACATTCTGCCACAGGACACAGCGGATGTACCTTCCCTCACCTCGACTAACCAATCAGATCCATCCGGCCCCGCATACTAATGATATTAATATCCAATGATATGAATACCATTTCTACGGTGACCTACTGTGAAATACCCACTCCTCCTCTATATCCAAGGTTTCAGTCCTAAATGACTATTTCCATCCCTGAAAACAGTTATTTGTTAGTCGACTGGTCATTACAGTAATATCCCATACTGAACATTCTGTCAGGAGGAGACTGTCTGTTGAAAGGCCTCTATATAAGTGATGAATGACTGATGATAATAAGATATGAATCAGGGTTATTCTCATTGAGGAGCAGCATGCCACAGTGCTTGCATCAGACTGTATCTGTCACTCATGCTAAGTCAAAATACTACATATACTTACACACACACATCTCTCTCTCTCTCTCTCCCTCGCTCTCTCTGTTTCTCTCTCTCTCTCTGTTTCTCTCTCTTTCTCTGTGTTTCTCCCTCAGATGTGTGTTTTGCGTGTTCCTCTGGCCCTCTCCTCTACCACATGGTTTCTCCTTCCTCTATGTTTAGAATAATCCTCTATTTGTGATGCTGCATCTGTACAGCACCCAACAGATGGAGCTTATATATAGACACACTCTACAACACACACGCATGAACCTACTGTACACTGACACACCCTAATGTACACACACACACACACAGACTCACACCCACACACTAAGGAAACGCACAGCAACACACTACTGTATAACACACTGTGTGTGTGTGTGTGTGTGTGTGTGTGTGTGTGTGTGTGTGTGTGTGTGTGCGTGCAGGGGCGAAAATCTGATATCAACTTTGGAGGGGACAATTTCATGAAATTTTCTCAAGAGCAATTCCTGAGGGGGACACCAAAAGTAGTGCTGTAACACATAGCCTACATTGTAATATGGTACATATATATTGAGGAACCAAAGAAATAAGGTGTTTGCCGTACTCCTAACTACCGGTACCCAAAAATACACAACTAATCACAACAGCAATACCATTGCCTTTAACAAATCTTAGTTCAGTCACCAGTTTAAATTGAGAGTGGGGGGTATCCATGGCATTTTCCAATGATGTTCCTATTTTACAAGTAAAAAAAATTGAGAACCTTTCATAATGTTGCCAAACAAAGACTCAACAAACTTACCTGAGACTCCCTGTCTCTGCCAGTCTGTCCCTGCATATCTGTCCCCAGCTCTGCTGTCTGTGTGCCATCTGTTGCCTGCTCTGCCTAATGACATCATTGTGAAACATTTCCATTAGAATTTCATTTCTTTCTTATGAACATTTTATCAACTAGTCTTTGAGATATTAGGCTACTAGGGTTCTTACTTTGCGTATTGGTGTACTGAAAAATACTCTGATGTCCGTCTTTTTTATTTTTCTGCCATTTTTCTACCTGGCTGGCTGGCTGGCTACACACACACACAGTGTGTAGGTTATTTACAGTAGGAGATGGGCTTCTATCATCTTATCTTCTATCATTCTATATGGGCTTCGATCTAAAAGGTAGCTAGCAAATGTGAAACGGATTGCAGTGACAAGAGTTGACAGCTGTATGAGTTCACTATTTACACAACATATGCTGCAACCTTTTGTAATTTTAATCGTTTGTTTCATATTGGCTGGCTTCCAACAATAGCTGAATTTGCAAAGCTAGCGAGCACCAATTCCGTTTCAGTGGTGTTTGCTATAATCTTTGCTACCCGGGTTAAATAAAGGTGAAATAAAATAAATAAATAAATAAAAGTTCCCTTGCGACAATTTAGCTTTTGCAACGAGACCATTAAATAAGAGAGTGTAGTTCTGTTCAGTTTGGACTTCAGTTTATCGCTAACCTTATCACAGGGACTTTGAAGCACTAACTTACATCATCTGCATGCTGATCTTGGGATAAATTGACGATAGCAAAGATTCCATCTTTGACGACGACACATAAATGGAATAGGTACTAGCTAGCTTAATAGTTAATATTTGCGCGCTAGCTCTGCAAATTCAGCTAGTGTGTGTGTGAACCCTGCCAACATAAAACAAAACATTGCTATGGCGCGATTGACTGGATTAACCTCATGTCAGTCACGTGCATTGAGTGCCTTTCAGACAGTAGACACGACCCCTCTGTTACCTTGCCAACTAAGGAACTGGCAGTGGATCAAACCATTGTGAGGCAAAGGGTGGGGGGTGGCAATCATTTGAAACTTAAAAACGCGCTATTAAGTGTCTATAATCAGCACAATTGCTTTCATTGCGTATTATTAATATTATTTAAATTACATAGTTATGTTTACAGTGATATATTACATACTCCGATGTCAATAACTACAGACTTTTCTTTTCTCTCCAAAACTCTTGAACGTGCCGTCCTTGGCCAGCTCTCCTGCTATCTCTCTCAGAATGACCTTCTTGATCCTAATCAGTCAGGTTTCAAGACTGGGCATTCAACTGAGACTGCTCTTCTCTGTGTCACGGAGGCTCTCCGCACTGCTAAAGCTAACTCTCTCTCCTCTGCTCTCATCCTTCTAGACCTATCTGCTGCCTTTGATACTGTGAACCATCAGATCCTCCTCTCCACCCTCTCCGAGTTGGGCATCTCCGGCGCGGCCCACGCTTGGATTGCGTCCTACCTGACAGGTCGCTCCTACCAGGTGGCGTGGCGAGAATCTGTCTCCTCACCATGCGCTCTCACCACTGGTGTCCCCCAGGGCTCTGTTCTAGACCCTCTCCTATTCTCGCTATACACCAAGTCACTTGGCTCTGTCATATCCTCACATGGTCTCTCCTATCATTGCTATGCAGACGACACACAATTAATCTTCTCCTTTCCCCCTTCTGATAACCAGGCGGCGAATCGCATCTCTGCATGTCTGTCAGACATATCAGTGTGGATGACGGATCACCACCTCAAGCTGAACCTCGGCAAGACGGAGCTGCTCTTCCTCCCGGGGAAGTACTGCCCGTTCCATGATCTCGCCATCACGGTTGACAACTCCCTTGTGTCCTCCTCCCAGAGTGCTAAGAACCTTGGCGTGATCCTGGACAACACCCTGTCGTTCTCCACTAACATCAAGGCGGTGACCCGATCCTGTAGGTTCATGCTCTACAACATTCGCAGAGTACGACCCTGCCTCACACAGGAAGCGGCGCAGGTCCTAATCCAGGCACTTGTCATCTCCCGTCTGGATTACTGCAACTCGCTGTTGGCTGGGCTCCCTGCCTGTGCCATTAAACCCCTACAACTCATCCAGAACGCCGCAGCCCATCTGGTGTTCAACCTTCCCAAGTTCTCTCACGTCACCCCGCTCCTCCGCTCTCTCCACTGGCTTCCAGTTGAAGCTCGCATCCGCTACAAGACCATGGTGATTGCCTACGGAGCTGTGAAGGGAACGGCACCTCCATACCTTCAGGCTCTGATCAGGCCCTACACCCAAACAAGGGCACTGCGTTCATCCACCTCTGGCCTGCTGGCCCCCTACCACTGAGGAAGCACAGTTCCCGCTCAGCCCAGTCAAAACTGTTCGCTGCTCTGGCACCCCAATGGTGGAACAAGCTCCCTCACGACGCCAGGACAGCGGAGTCAATCACCACCTTCCGGAGACACCTGAAACCCCACCTCTTTAAGGAATACCTAGGATAGGATAAAGTAATCCTTCTAACCCCCCCCCTTAAAAGATTTAGATGCACTATTGTAAAGTGGTTGTTCCACTGGATATCATAAGGTGAATGCACCAATTTGTAAGTCACTCTGGATAAGAGCGTCTGCTAAATGACTTAAATGTAATGTAAATGTAATATATTGGGGGGGACAAATCATATTTTTCCCAGGATGGGGGGGTCGTGTCCCCCCCCGTCCCCCCTGGGATTTCCGCCCCTATGTGTGTGATTTGTCTCCTGGGGCAGGTATTAATGTCAGACTGAGTATCAGTAGATTGGTTTAATTGATTAATCAGGCCAATGTAAAGCACTGTCTTAACTGTCACTGTAATATACCTGTCCTCCCCTTAGACAGGTCAAACAGTAGAACCTGTCCTTCCCTTAGGCAGGTCAAACAGTGGAACCTGTCCTTCCCTTAGACAGGTCAAACAGTAGAACCTGTCCTCCCCTTACACAGGTCAAACAGTAGAACCTGTCCTCCCCTTACACAGGTCAAACAGTAGAACCTGTCCTCCCCTTAGACAATTCAAACAGTAGAACCTGTCCTTCCCTTAGACAGGTCAAACAGTAGAACCTGTCCTCCCCTTAGACAGGTCAAACAGTAGAACCTGTCCTCCCCTTACACAGGTCAAACAGTAGAACCTGTCCTCCCCTTACACAGGTCAAACAGTGGAACCTGTCCTCCCCTTAGACAGGTCAAACAGTGGAACCTGTCCTTCCCTTAGACAGGTCAAACAGTAGAACCTGTCCTCCCCTTAGACAGGTCAAACAGTAGAACCTGTCCTCCCCTTACACAGGTCAAACAATGGAACCTGTCCTTCCCTTAGACAGGTCAAACAGTAGAACCTGTCCTCCCCTTACACAGGTCAAACAGTGGAACCTGTCCTCCCCTTACACAGGTCAAACAGTAGAACCTGTCCTTCCCTTAGACAGGTCAAACAGTATAACCTGTCCTTCCCTTAGACAGGTCAAACAGTGTAACCTGTCCTCCCCTTAGACACGTCAAACAGTGGAACCTGTCCTCAACTTACACAGGTCAAACAGTAGAACCTGTCCTTCCCTTAGACAGGTCAAACAGTAGAACCTGTCCTTCCCTTAGACAGGTCAAACAGTGGAACCTGTCCTTCCCTTAGACAGGTCCAACAGTGGAACCTGTCCTCCCCTTACACAGGTCAAACAGTGTAACCTGTCCTCCCCTTAGACACGTCAAACAGTGGAACCTGTCCTCAACTTACACAGGTCAAACAGTACAACCTGTCCTTCCCTTAGACAGGTCAAACAGTAGAACCTGTCCTCCCCTTAGACAGGTCAAACAGTGGAACCTGTCCTTCCCTTAGACAGGTCAAACAGTAGAACCTGTCCTCCCCTTAGACAGGTCAAACAGTAGAACCTGTCCTCCCCTTAGACAGGTCAAACAGTAGAACCTGTCCTCCCCTTAGACAGGTCAAACAGTAGAACCTGTCCTTCCCTTAGACAGGTCAAACAGTAGAACCTGTCCTTCCCTTAGACAGGTCAAACAGTGGAACCTGTCCTCCCCTTACACAGGTCAAACAGTAGAACCTGTCCTTCCCTTACACAGGTCAAACAGTGGAACCTGTCCTTCCCTTACACAGGTCAAACAGTGGAACCTGTCCTCCCCTTACACAGGTCAAACAGTAGAACCTGTCCTTCCCTTAGACAGGTCAAACAGTGTAACCTGTCCTCCCCTTAGACACGTCAAACAGTGGAACCTGTCCTCAACTTACACAGGTCAAACAGTATAACCTGTCCTTCCCTTAGACAGGTCAAACAGTAGAACCTGTCCTTCCCTTAGACAGGTCAAACAGTGGAACCTGTCCTCCCCTTACACAGGTCAAACAGTGTAACCTGTCCTCCCCTTAGACACGTCAAACAGTGGAACCTGTCCTCAACTTACACAGGTCAAACAGTGCAACCTGTCCTTCCCTTAGACAGGTCAAACAGTAGAACCTGTCCTCCCCTTAGACAGGTCAAACAGTGGAACCTGTCCTTCCCTTAGACAGGTCAAACAGTAGAACCTGTCCTCCCCTTAGACAGGTCAAACAGTAGAACCTGTCCTCCCCTTAGACAGGTCAAACAGTAGAACCTGTCCTTCCCTTAGACAGGTCAAACAGTAGAACCTGTCCTTCCCTTAGACAGGTCAAACAGTGGAACCTGTCCTCCCCTTACACAGGTCAAACAGTAGAACCTGTCCTCCCCTTAGACAGGTCAAACAGTAGAACCTGTCCTCCCCTTAGACAGGTCAAACAGTAGAACCTGTCCTTCCCTTAGACAGGTCAAACAGTAGAACCTGTCCTTCCCTTAGACAGGTCAAACAGTGGAACCTGTCCTCCCCTTACACAGGTCAAACAGTAGAACCTGTCCTTCCCTTACACAGGTCAAACAGTGGAACCTGTCCTTCCCTTACACAGGTCAAACAGTGGAACCTGTCCTCCCCTTACACAGGTCAAACAGTAGAACCTGTCCTTCCCTTAGACAGGTCAAACAGTGTAACCTGTCCTCCCCTTAGACACGTCAAACAGTGGAACCTGTCCTCAACTTACACAGGTCAAACAGTAGAACCTGTCCTTCCCTTAGACAGGTCAAACAGTGTAACCTGTCCTCCCCTTAGACACGTCAAACAGTGTAACCTGTCCTCCCCTTAGACACGTCAAACAGTGGAACCTGTCCTCAACTTACACAGGTCAAACAGTATAACCTGTCCTTCCCTTAGACAGGTCAAACAGTAGAACCTGTCCTTCCCTTAGACAGGTCAAACAGTGGAACCTGTCCTTCCCTTAGACAGGTCAAACAGTGGAACCTGTCCTCCCCTTAGACAGGTCAAACAGTAGAACCTGTCCTCCCCTTACACAGGTCAAACAGTAGAACCTGTCCTTCCCTTACACAGGTCAAACAGTGGAACCTGTCCTTCCCTTACACAGGTCAAACAGTGGAACCTGTCCTCCCCTTAGACAGGTCAAACAGTAGAACCTGTCCTCCCCTTAGACAGGTCAAACAGTAGAACCTGTCCTCCCCTTAGACAGGTCAAACAGTAGAACCTGTCCTTCCCTTAGACAGGTCAAACAGTAGAACCTGTCCTTCCCTTAGACAGGTCAAACAGTAGAACCTGTCCTCCCCTTAGACAGGTCAAACAGTGGAACCTGTCCTTCCCTTACACAGGTCAAACAGTGGAACCTGTCCTCCCCTTAGACAGGTCAAACAGTAGAACCTGTCCTTCCCTTAGACAGGTCAAACAGTTACAGTCACATGGTTATTCACACAGTCATTCAGAACATCACAGAGCGATACAACCATGATCGGTATAGATTCACACAAGTGTTGGTGAATATATTTCTGCAGTGTTTATAATGCTCTATGTAGCTGTTGTAGCTGTTTTGTCAAGTCAGGTAACTGGAACAGTAATCCATATGTCCTCTGGTCCGGTAAGCAGTCATGCAGACAGTCAAATTGACATTAGGTCATACAGTGTCGTCTGATATCGTGATGTGTGTGTGTGTGTGTGTGTGTGTGTATATGTGTGTGTGTGTAATAATCAGTAAAGTAGCTCAAGTATAACTCTATCTGACCTGACCTCCTCCAGTTGGGCGCTCATATTCTGGTACTGATCAGTCCGGGTCATACAGGAAACTGTCAGATGGTTATTTACACACACACACACACACACACACACACACACACACACACACACACACACACACACACACACACACACACACACACACACACACACACACACACACACACACACACACACACACACACAGTTCCCTGGATGTGATACATGTGAGTGGGTCTAGGAATAGCTTGGCTGATTCAGTTATGTCGTCAGGAGATGAGACACACACCCTGCAGGACTGGATGACCTCTGTTGTTCTTTAACTCACTCCACCTCAGCTCTTAAGACTATAAAGGCATCAAACACACACACAGACACACACACACACTGATACGCACACACTCGGGGACACACAAGCGCACCCACACACACAACGGCACAAACACACAAAGATACACATACACCAGGTAGATAATAGTCTTGAAGCATATACATCGCTGTAGTGCTGTGATTCTCTGGTGTTGCTTTGTCCCTGCTGTGCTGCTTACAGTGGTAGAGTATTAGTTCCCACTGGGACCACCAACCATATGAAAATGTATGCGCTCACTGTTATAAGTCACTTTGGATAAAAGCATCTACCAAATATATAAAACGTTGCATTTTGAGTCCACCAAAAACACAGTGTAGTAAGAAACTACAGAGTAGCAAAGCTGTAACTCAAGGTCAAAACATCAGGGCACATCAGGACACTATCTTCCTACAGATGTAGGATCTTCATTTGATCACTCTTTTGTTTCTGAGAATTGTAGTGTATTCATGGTTTTAAAAGGCTTCTAAAATTTCTATTTTCGCTTTAAAATGTCAGACATGTTGCTGCAGGATTATTTTCCTGCTGAAGCAAACTGGCTCAAATTAAGATCCTACATCTGTGCAATAGTACAATGAGCCTCAAAGTCTTTAAAGTGTCCATGTTTCACCCTTTGTTCATACACACACACACACACACACACACACACACACACACACACACACACACACTAGGGGTCGATTTAACACAGAATTCTGTAAAAAAAAAAAAAAAGATCAACCGCATAAGAAATTTGTAAACGCAGATATAAAATGCTTCTTATTGTAATTTCTACTCGGCATCAGACAAATGTTGTGCTCAGTTGCAGTGTATCTAGTTTTCTCCTGTACTTTTCTCAGTGTAGCTACTTTTCTCCTGTACTTTTCTCAGTGTAGCTACTTTTCTCCTGTACTTTTCTCAGTGTATCTACTTTTCTCCTGTACTTTTCTCAGTGTATCTACTTTTCTCCTGTACTTTTCTCAGTGTATCTACTTTTCTCCTGTACTTTTCTCAGTGTATCTACTTTTCTCCTGTACTTTTCTCAGTGTATCTACTTTTCTCCTGTACTTTTCTCAGTGTATCTACTTTTCTCCTGTACTTTTCTCAGTGTAGCTACTTTTCTCCTGTACTTTTCTCAGTGTAGCTACTTTTCTCCTGTACTTTTCTCAGTGTAGCTACTTTTCTCCTGTACTTTTCTCAGTGTAGCTACTTTTCTCCTGTACTTTTCTCAGTGTATCTACTTTTCTCCTGTACTTTTCTCAGTATAGCTACTTTTCTCCTGTACTTTTCTCAGTGTAGCTACTTTTCTCCTGTACTTTTCTCAGTGTAGCTACTTTTCTCAGGTAAAATTCCAGATTAACTTCAAGCAAATTATTAGGAAATGTATCTGGCTACATTCATTTTATGATAAACAATAGAAATATAATGGCCATGCATCGTTTTTGCTAAAAATACGTTGCTTTTACGTTGTAAGCTCATTTACTTGTGTGGCTGTTGCCAAATAGCGTTGCACTTCTGTTGTCTGATGACAGGGAAGCTATTGTCTGCCGAAGGTATTGTACAAATGTATTTTCTGTGAAGGAAAACTATAATTGCACATACCTGATCACTCTGTTGAAGCAGAAAAACACTGCTAACTTTCCATTTAAAATGCAAGTGAAATGGGTTTAAAACACATATTTTTTGATGGTCTGCATTTTCAAAATGCCGATTTCTGAATTCTAACGTGACCCCTGCATGCACACACACACACACACACACACACACACACACACACACACACACACACACACACACACACACACACACACACACACACACACACACACACACACACACACACACAGAAGAACAGTGGTAACCTGCCATAGCCTGAAGAACAGTGGTAACCTGCCATAGCCTGAAGAACAGTGGTAACCTGCCATAGCCTGAAGAACAGTGGTAACCTGCCATAGCCTGAAGAACAGTGGTAACCTGCCATAGCCTGAAGAACAGTGGTAACCTGCCATAGCCTGAAGAACAGTGGTAACCTGCCATAGCCTGAAGAACAGTGGTAACCTGCCATAGCCTGAAGAACAGTGGGAACCTGCCATAGCCTGAAGAACAGTGGTAACCTGCCATAGCCTGAAGAACAGTGGTAACCTGCCATAGCCTGAAGAACAGTGGGAACCTGCCATAGCCTGAAGAACAGTGGTAACCTGCCATAGCCTGAAGAACAGTGGTAACCTGCCATAGCCTGAAGAACAGTGGTAACCTGCCATAGCCTGAAGAACAGTGGTAACCTGCCATAGCCTGAAGAACAGTGGTAACCTGCCATAGCCTGAAGAACAGTGGGAACCTGCCATAGCCTGAAGAACAGTGGTAACCTGCCATAGCCTGAAGAACAGTGGTAACCTGCCATAGCCTGAAGAACAGTGGTAACCTGCCATAGCCTGAAGAACAGTGGTAACCTGCCATAGCCTGAAGAACAGTGGTAACCTGCCATAGCCTGAAGAACAGTGGTAACCTGCCATAGCCTGAAGAACAGTGGTAACCTGCCATAGCCTGAAGAACAGTGGTAACCTGCCATAGCCTGAAGAACAGTGGTAACCTGCCATAGCCTGAAGAGCAGTGGTAACCTGCCATAGCCTGAAGAACAGTGGTAACCTGCCATAGCCTGAAGAACAGTGGTAACCTGCCATAGCCTGAAGAACAGTGGTAACCTGCCATTGCCTGAAGAACAGTGGTAACCTGCCATAGCCTGAGAACAGTGGGAACCTGTCATAGCCTGAAGAACAGTGGTAAACTGCCATAGCCTGAAGAGCAGTGGTAACCTGCCATAGCCTGAAGAACAGTGGGTGACCAGGGATCATCTACCCACTGTGTGTATAAACTGTAGCCTCCTCTCTTAGCTACTGAAAGAGAAGAGAGGCTCTAGTGAAATAATATTTGGCTAATAAAAGCTAATAGTACAACACCCACTGACAGCGAGACAGAGGTGAAACACTTCTCTCTCTCACACACACACACACACACACACACACACACACACACACACACACACACACACACACACACACACACACACACACACACACACACACACACACACACACACACACACACACACACACACACACACACACACACACACACACACACACACACTGATTACTCAACACCATGGTGTTTGTGCATGGCATCATGATGGATGATGAAGGTTATTGTGGGTTTGAGTCAAAAACAGGCATTAATCAAAAAAGCAGAATATCCAGTTCTCTCTTATCCGTGTGTGTGTAGTGTGTCTGTGTGTGTGTGTGTGTGTGTGTGTGTGTGTGTGTGTGTGTGTGTGTGTGTGTGTGTGTGTGTGTGTGTGTGTGTGTGTGTGTGTGTGTATGTGTGTGTGTATGTGTGTATGTAGTGTGTGTGTGTGTATGTGTGTGTGTGTAGTGTGTGTGTAGTGTGTGTGTAGTGTGTGTGTAGTGTGTGTAGTGTGTGTGTGTGTGTGTGTGTGTGTGTGTAGTGTGTGCATGGGTGTCTGTTTTTTGTGTAACTCTATTGCATGCATGTGCAACTGTCCAATCCAACTTGTAAGAACATGTTACTCAACAGAGCCCACTGTTTGTTACTCAACAGAGACCACAGGTTGTTACTCAACAGAGCCCACAGTTTGTTACTCAACAGAGCCCACAGGTTGTTACTCAACAGAGCACATAGTTTGTTACTCAACAGAGCCCACAGGTTGTTACTCAACAGAGCCCACAGGTTGTTACTCAACAGAGCCCGCAGGTTGTTACTCAACAGAGACCACAGGTTGTTACTCAACAGAGCACATAGTTTGTTACTCAACAGAGCCCACAGGTTGTTACTCAACAGAGCCCACAGGTTGTTACTCAACAGAGCCCACAGGTTGTTACTCAACAGAGCCCACAGGTTGTTACTCAACAGAGCCCACAGGTTGTTACTCAACAGAGCCCACAGGTTGTTACTCAACAGAGACCACAGGTTGTTACTCAACAGAGCCCACAGGTTGTTACTCAACAGAGCCCACATGTTGTTACTCAACAGAGCCCACAGGTTGTTACTCAACAGAGCCCACATGTTGTTATTACTCAACAGAGCCCACAGGTTGTTACTCAACAGAGCCCACAGGTTGTTACTCAACAGAGCCCACAGGTTGTTACTCAACAGAGCCCACAGGTTGTTACTCAACAGAGACCACAGGTTGTTACTCAACAGAGCCCACATGTTGTTATTACTCAACAGAGCCCACATGTTGTTATTACTCAACAGAGCCCACAGGTTGTTACTCAACAGAGCCCACAGGTTGTTACTCAACAGAGCCCACAGGTTGTTACTCAACAGAGACCACAGGTTGTTACTCAACAGAGCCCACAGGTTGTTACTCAACAGAGCCCACAGTTTGTTACTCAACAGAGACCACAGGTTGTTACTCAACAGAGCCCACAGTTTGTTACTCAACAGAGCCCACAGGTTGTTACTCAACAGAGCCCAAATGTTGTTACTCAACAGAGCCCACAGTTTGTTACTCAACAGAGACCACAGGTTGTTACTCAACAGAGCCCACAGTTTGTTACTCAACAGAGACCACAGGTTGTTACTCAACAGAGCCCACAGTTTGTTACTCAACAGAGCCCACAGGTTGTTACTCAACAGAGCCCAAATGTTGTTACTCAACAGAGCCCACAGGTTGTTACTCAACAGAGCCCACAGTTTGTTACTCAACAGACCACAGATTGTTACTCCACAGAGACCACAGGTTGTTACTCAACAGAGCCCACAGGTTGTTACTCAACAGAGCCCACAGGTTGTTACTCAACAGAGCCCACAGGTTGTTACTCAACAGAGACCACAGGTTGTTACTCAACAGAGCCAGAGCCACAGGTTGTTACTCAACAGATCCCACATGTTGTTACTCAACAGAGCCAGAGCCACAGGTTGTTACTCAACAGAGACCACAGGTTGTTACTCAACAGAGCCCACAGGTTGTTACTCAACAGAGCCCGCAGGTTGTTACTCAACAGAGCCCACAGGTTGTTACTCAACAGAGACCACAGGTTGTTACTCAACAGAGCCCACAGGTTGTTACTCAACAGAGCCCGCAGGTTGTTACTCAACAGAGCCCACAGGTTGTTACTCAACAGAGCCCACAGGTTGTTACTCAACAGAGCCCACAGGTTGTTACTCAACAGAGCCCACAGGTTGTTACTCAACAGAGCCCACAGTTTGTTACTCAACAGAGACCACAGGTTGTTACTCAACAGAGCCCACAGTTTGTTACTCAACAGAGACCACAGGTTGTTACTCAACAGAGCCCGCAGGTTGTTACTCAACAGAGCCCACAGGTTGTTACTCAACAGAGCCCACAGTTTGTTACTCAACAGAGCCCACAGGTTGTTACTCAACAGAGCCCACAGATTGTTACTCAACAGAGCCCACAGGTTGTTACTCAACAGAGACCACAGGTTGTTACTCAACAGAGCCAGAGCCACAGGTTGTTACTCAACAGATCCCACATGTTGTTACTCAACAGAGCCCACAGGTTGTTACTCAACAGAGACCACAGGTTGTTACTCAACAGAGCCAGAGCCCACAGGTTGTTACTCAACAGAGCACACACGTTGTTACTCAACAGAGACCACAGGTTGTTACTCAACAGAGCCCACAGGTTGTTACTCAACAGAGCCCACAGGTTGTTATTACTCAACAGAGCCCACAGGTTGTTACTCAACAGACCACAGATTGTTACTCCACAGAGCCCACAGGTTGTTACTCAACAGAGCCCACAGGTTGTTACTCAACAGAGACCACAGGTTGTTACTCAACAGAGCCCACAGGTTGTTACTCAACAGAGCACACAGGTTGTTACTCAACAGAGCCCACAGGTTGTTACTCAACAGAGCCCACAGGTTGTTACTCAACAGAGTTTAGTGTGTCATCTTTTCTTCTTGAGGGGTTTTAGGGACTCTTTGGGGTTGGACAGGATGCTACAGGTACATCCATCATATCTCATCCCCTACTTCCTCTTTGGTCTTGTTGACAGGCCAAAATCCTTGAATGCACAGGGTCTGAACGCTCCGCATAAGGTGGAGGATCCCTTGAGCAGCGGAAAATCACTTTTATTAAACTGCTTATAAGCAGAAGGAAAATTGCTATTGTGTCGGTGTATGCACCGAACAATTAAGACAGCTCATATTATGACCAATTATCTACCCTGACACTAGATTTAACTGACTTCTGACTGGTCAGAATTTCTCATATACAGGACTAGGGAAAATTACTATTTAAATAGCTGCAGACCCAGCCATCTGTTTTAGCATTACGAATTAAAGCCAACGATAAACTTGTAAACATCTCTTCCATTAAATCAACTTACAGACCCTTCTGAAATGACTGATACATTCCGCTCATTCAATTCCACTCTGTGCTCTTCGGAGGCAGAGTAAGATGAGATCAGATGCAGACCCTTCCCAGAACGCCTCCATCGCCCCAAGCTGTCTCCCACAGTATCTCATACACTGGAGTATTCAATTGCACTAGCGAAACTGAAGACTGCCGTACAAGCTATGAACATTGGGCGGTCATCTGGTCTAGACAGAATTACCCCAGAGTTGTATTTGTTTTTTCGACCCAGTTGGGCCCTCACTATTGGACATGCTGCATACTACAGCTAAAATGTAGTCTTTCTCAACTAATTTGTCATAAACTTCGTCGTCTGAAGAGGAGAAATCATCGGACCAATATGCAGCGGTTATATTGCTCATCTTCTTTTTATTAGAAGGAAAAAACAAAACACTAAACAAACGACGAAAACAGTCCCGTAAGGTGCGCAGACTATACAAGGAAACAACCACCCACAAACACAAGTGAAAACACACACAACTAAATATGGCCTCAATCAGAGATAACAACAAACAGCTGCCTCTGATTGGAGGTCATTGACAGAACTAACATAGAAATAGAAAAACTAGAAAAACCACATAGAAATAGAAAACATAGAACATAAAACAAAAACCCTGAAACACACTAAACAAACACCCCCTGCCACGCCCTGACCAAACTATAATAACAAACAACCCCTTTTACTGGTCAGGACGTGACATAATTAGAATAATTCTTTAATTTCACTTCATACAATGTTCCAGTTATCGTCCTTTATCACTTTTGAATTCAAAAATTAAAGCATTACTTGACCACACTCATCCACCACGACCAAACAGGCTTCATAAAAATGTGTTTAGCCTCTGATAATATCCGCCGTCTCTTACAGGCCTTTGATCACCACACTGTCACACCCTGATCTGTTTCACCTGTCTTTGTGCTTGTCTCCACCCCCCTCCAGGTGTCGCCCATCTTTCCCATTATCCCCTGTCTATTTCTACCTGTGTTCTCTGTTCGTCTGTTGCCAGTTTGTTTTGTTTGTTGAACCTACCAGTGTTTGTTCCCCTGCTCCTGCCTGTTTCTTGTTCCTGTTTTCAAGTCCTTCCCGGTTTTGACCTTTCTGCCTGCCCTGACCCTGAGCCTGCCTGCCGTCCTGTACCTTATCCCACTTTACTGGATTATTGACCCCTGCCTTCTCAGACCCTAAGACTGCCTGCAGTTCTGGACCCTTTCTCCCCCCTTCTGGATTATTGACCCCTGCCTGCCTTCGACCTGTCGTTTGCCTGCCCCTGTTTTCTTCGACACTGTCTGCATCTGGGTCATACCTTATAACGTGACCTATAACGTGATAACGAGTGGCAGTACTAGTGGACAGTGTTGCGCCATATGGGTCTCAGAAAAGGCTTCATAGATATGATTCAACTTCTATATGCCAATTCTTTGGCGATGGTCCTGAAGGACAACCATTGCTCCTCCCTTTTCGCTCTATCCCGTGGGTTACGGAAAGGCTGTCCACTCTCTCCTCTGTTATTTGCCTTATCCTTAGAACCTGTTGCCTAGATCGTCTGCCAATCCACTGTTCACACACCTATCATTATACATGACACCAGCGTTACATCTCCCTATATGGAGACAATATCCTGCTATTCCTTCAAAATACACAACAATCTCTACCTCATATTCATCTTTAATGAAGTTAGCCACATTTCAGGCTATAAAATCAACTGGGTCAAGTCTGCTCTTTTACCTATAATTAATATGGCAGATTATCCATGGCAACATTTGGTATCACTGTAGTAAAACAGTTTATACCAGCAGTGGAGTGAAGTGGTTAACACATCGCCGCTGATGTTCTCGATGAGGGAGGGCTCAGTGCATTCCAGGTTTTACAGAAAACATTTAATTTACTGGACAAATCCTTATTTTATTTCCTACTTCGCTCCAGCGTAAAAGCTTATGGAGTCCCCTCGGGCAAAACACTACCAATTCACCCCTAAACCCAGGGGACTGATCTGTACTTGCATTTTTTAAAAGCATCTCAGAATCTAATCTAATTCTCTCTTCTAGAAATTGTAATCATCAGAATATCAGAATGCTCTCTATGCCCTCAGAGTGTTCCCGGTACCTTCATTCATATGGTCTGGGAGTGCCCCGAGGTATCCCAATTCTGAAGACTAGCCTCCAGAATGCTCTCCACATTTCTCTCATAACATATTACATGTTCACCGCAGATTATGCTCCTCAATGATACCTCCAAATTAGATCTGTCTTGGCATGAAAAGTGATTATAGCTGCCTGGCCTCACTGCAGCCATGTTTTTGTTTGCCTGTCGATGGAAACCTCCCCATTCACTGTCTAAACATGAATGGTTACTGTCTTTTATTGACATTGCTCAATTAGAGCTTTCAGTGGTGTGAATGCATGGCTCAAAAAACTATAAACTGGAGTTCTGCAGTGGTTAAGATAAAATCATAGTTTTGGGGGGCATGGTCTGAGGGAGGGAGGAAGGGAGGGAGGGTAAAGGATTAGCATTCTGCTCTTGTCTTTTTGTTTGTTTAATGTGTGGGCAGGGAAAGGGTGGGGTGGCGTTAATGTAACACCTCCTTGTTCTCTTTGTAGCCCTCTGTCAATATAAATTAAATTAAATATTTTAGCAACAAAAAATACAAATCGTTCTGTGACCCCCTGTCCTGTCCTGATTCTCAGCCTTTCTCCTCCCAATGTCCTGCTCTGCCCTCTGTATTATGCAATCTAACTTAGGTCAAAATCGTTAATAATCTCTAAACCTCTCTTTTAAAACAAATATTTATCGTTATTATGTTTATAAGCATGTGTGTTCCAGTATGAACTGGATTATAAGTTGAGAATGTATATGTGAATTCAGGACATTGGGTCAGCTGAGTTCGTCGGGATCCATGGTTTTACAGCTAGGATGCAATCCTGTATTAATTCAGTCTTCTAAGGGCTCTGTTAATTAAATACTATATATTATCATTATTCTCATAAACCCTCAGGTTCTTAATAGTTGATATAAGTAAGTAGCCTTGCACGAGACTTGGCTTGTGCGAGCCGGAATGGCTCATCTCCTGGTTCTGTAGCGTGAGGCAGCTTGATGAACAAGTCTACCCCCTGAACAGGATGCTAATCTATCGCAGGGCCTTACCCACAATCTATCTCTCTAATGCTGAGTGCCAAGCAGAAACGCATTGGGTCCCATTTTTACAGTCTTTGGTATGACTCTCTTAGTTGAGATGCTAAATGTATAATCCATCTGAGGGAGCACGTCATCATGTGACATGTTATTGTTCTGATGATGCAGCCACAGTTGACTCTTTATTGTCCAACACTGTCACCTTTTATGGCCTATTGTGTTTCTGGGCAAACTAAAGTCACTTTGTGATCTGTATTGTCATGTTATTGTTCTGGTGATGTAGCCACAGCTGACCCTCTTTTATCTCAGTCATTTTCTGTCAACTTCTGCCCTCCTCCATGTCCTCTACTCAGCCTGATCACTAGAAGTAGACTTCGAATTTGGACAATTGAAAACATGATGGTATGAGGTTGGTTGGTTTGCAGAGCCTTCCCTAAACAATGGCCTAACCTGAACCACTCAGAATGAATGCCATAACTGTTAACATTTGAGTTGTTTCTGTTGTAACCCTGTAACCGTGTGGAATGAATGCGTCAAAACTAGACGTTCAGCAATAATATACTGAATTTCAAAGGGAAACTATGAGATCTTGTTGCTGTACTAGCCTCTGTTCTAATCATTTAGTATCAGGACAGCTTAAAGGACTGAAGTGATGTAAGTCAAGTGTATATCAGTTGCCATGTCTGAATATCAACACTAGAATAGTCTTCCCTGTGGCTCAGTTGGTAGAGCATGGTGTTTGCAACGCCAGCATGGTGTGGGCAATGCCAGGGTTGTGGATTTGATTCCCATGGGGGGCCAGTACAAAAACAAATGCATGAAATGAAATGTATGCATTCACTACTGTAAGTCGCTCTGCATAAGAGCGTCTGCTAAATGACTAAAATGTAAAGAATGGGTATTCTGACAAGGCCGGTGTCATTATCATACACGTCTCATTAGTTGAGTTGTTGAATTTAGGATCCAGATGGGACTGGGGCTGTGTCATCTGGGGTGGACTCAGACATTGGACTGTTTTGTGTGTGTGTGTGTGTGTGTGTGTGTGTGTGTGTGTGTGTGTGTGTGTGTGTGTGTGTGTGTGTGTGTGTGTGTGTGTGTGTGTGTGTGTGTGTGTGTGTGTGTGTTTCACCTTTGCATAGATTAATAAATGAGCTTATACAGCGGAACACTTAATGATGAAACCTCACGTAAAGGTCAGAGTGGTAGGGCTCAGAGCCGCTAAGACACACACACATACACACTAATCATTGGTCTAATCATTTAGCATCAGGTCAGCTTAAAGGACTTAAATGATGTAAGTAGAATTTATATCATTGTCATTATATGTATGTATGTATGTATGTATGTATGTATGTATGTATGTATGCATGTATGTATGTATGTATGTATGTATGTATGTATGTATGTATGTATGTATGTATGTATGTATGTATGTATGTGTGCGCATGTGTGTGTGTGTGCGCGCATGTGTGTGTGCGTGTGCGTGTGCGTGTGCGTGTGCGTGTGTGTGTGTGTGTGTGTGTGTGTGTGTGTGTGTGTTTTACCCATTTATAAATGAACAGATGACCTTGAATGGAACACGTAATGAGATAATCACACAGAAAGGCCAGTGTAACTGGGCCCAGCACAGCTAACACACACAAGCGCACACAAACACACACACACCTAGAAACTCTTAGAAAAAAGGGTTCCTTAAGGGTTCTTCGGCTGTCCCAAGAGGAAAACCCTTTTTGGTTCCAGGTAGAACCCTTTTAGGTTCCATGTAGAACCCTCTGTGAAAAAGGCCCGTCATGGAACCCTAAAGGGTTCTACCCAGAACCAAAAAGGGTTATTCAAAGGGTTGTCCTATGGGGACAGCCAAAGAACCATTTTAGATTCTAGATAGAGAGAGTGTAGGCGGGACTCCACTGACCTCCTTAAGCTGTGTATTGTTGTAGGACACGCTGTGAGAACAGTAAATCAACTGGACTGTTCCCTATCAGACACTAAATCAACTGGACTGTTCCCTATCAGACACTAAATCAACTGGACTGTTCCCTATCAGACACTAAATCAACTGGACTGTTCCCTATCACACACTAAATCAACTGGACTGTTCCCTATCAGACACTAAATCAACTGGACTGTTCCCTATCAGACACTAAATCAACTGGACTGTTCCCTATCAGACACTAAATCAACTGGACTGTTTCCTATCAGACACTAAATCAACTGGACTGTTTCCTATCAGACACTAAATCAACTGGACTGCTCAGTATCAGACAGTAAATCAACTGGACTGTTTCCTATCAGACACTAAATCAACTGGACTGTTCCCTCTGTATGTATTATTAATATACTGGCCATAATCCTCAGCAGTAAATATTAATACACTGTATATCTCTCCTCTGTAGGTATTATTAATACACTATATATCTGTAGGTATTATCAATACACTATATATCTGAAGGTATTATTAATACACTACATATCCGTAGCTATTACGAATACACTACAGTGGGGGAAAAAAGTATTTGATCCCCTGCTGATTTTGTAGGTTTGTCAAAAATGATATAAAATTATTTGCATTTTAATGAGGGAAATAAGTATTTGACCCCTCTGCAAAACATGACTTAGTACTTGGTGGCAAAACCCTTGTTGGCAATCACAGAGGTCAGACGTTTCTTGTAGTTGGCCACCAGGTTTGCACACATCTCAGGAGGGATTTTGTCCCACTCCTCTTTGCAGATCTTCTCCAAGTCATTAAGGTTTCGAGGCTGACATTTGGCAACTCGAACCTTCAGCTCCCTCCACATATTTTCTATGGGATTAAGGTCTGGAGACTGGCTAGGCCACTCCAGGACCTTAATGTGCTTCTTCTTGAGCCACTCCTTTGTTGCCTTGGCCGTGTGTTTTGGGTCATTGTCATCCTGGAATACACTTCCACGACCCATTTTCAATGCCCTAGCTGAGGGAAGGAGGTTCTCACCCAAGACTTGACGGTACATGGCCTCGTCCATCGTCCCTTTGATGCGATGACACTATCCGAACGGTGACGCCCGGACGCGTATCGTGACAAAAAAATTAAAAATATTCCATTACCGTACTTCGAAGCATGTCAAACGCTGTTTAAAATAATTTTTTATGCGATTTTTCTCGTAAAATAGCGATAATATTCCGACCGGGAGACGTCTTTTTCGTTCAAAGACTGAAAATGTAAAATGGCCTCTTCACGTGCATGCACGCGCCCGTCTCATTGTTCTCAGATCGACCACTATCCAAATGCGCTACTGTTTTTCAGGCAGGGGCTGCAAAGTCATCATTCAACGTTCTGGCGCCTTCTGAGAGCCTATGGGAGCCTTAGAAAGTGTCACGTTACAGCAGAGATCCTCTGTTTTCGATAAAGAGAGTATAGAAGGCCAAGAAATGGTCAGAGAGGACACTTCCTGTACAGAATCTTCTCAGGTTTTGGCCTGCCATATGAGTTCTGTTATACTCACAGACACCATTCAAACAGTTTTAGAAACTTTAGGGTGTTTTCTATCCAAATCAAACAATTATATGCATATTCTAGTTTCTGGGCAGGAGTAATAACCAGATTAAATCGGGTACATTTTTTATCCGGATGTGAAAATACTGCCCTCTACCCTAGAGAGGTTAAACGTTGGCTAGCTAACACAAAGTCAGTCCTGCTAGCTACACAAGTGGGTTTCACATCTCGAAAGTTCAGAAAGTTAAGCTTACGTTGCAAAAATCTTATTGACTAGAAATGATACAGGACTGCTAGCTGGTAGAGTTGGCTAGCTAGCAATGGCAGCGTTTACCTTTATCTTTGATACAAAGACAACTATGTAGCTAGCTAACATTACACTAATCAAAACGTTCCGTTGTAATGTATTTAGTTTCTACAGTACTGCTAGTTGGTAAAGTTGGCTAGCTAGCAGTGGCTGTAGTGTTGTGGTGTTGACGCCGTTTTCCAAACGGCGTCAGCTGGCTAGCTAACCTTGTTAGTTTCTCAAAGCTACACCTTTATCCTTGATACAAAGACAGCAAAGATAACTATGTAGCTAGCTAGCTAGCTAATCAAATCAAATCGTTCCGTTGTAATGTAATGAAATGTAATATTACCCGCGGAGCAAAGTACAGCATGACTACTCACTCCAGCATCCGGTCCATAAGTGGTACATACCCCAGTGGTACCAGACTGGAGACACGCACCCCAAGGCTAGTGCGAGGAGCGGGAACAGGACGTACTAGACTGGGCTGACGCACTGGAGGCCTGGTGCGTGGTGCTGGCTTTGGAGGCGCCAGACTAGAGACACGTACCTCAGTGCTAGTGCGAGGTGCAGGAACTGGATACACCGGGCCATGAGTAGGCACTGGAGGTCTGGAGCGCACCTCCTGCACAACCCATCCTGGCTGGATGGAAATAGTAGCCCTGTACGAGCGGAGTGCTGGCACAGGGCGAACTGGGCTGTGCAGAGGCCTGATGGCTGCCATGTGTAGAGCAGACGTAGGGTAGCCTGGGCCTAGGAGGCGCACCGGTGGCCAGATGTGCTGCGCAGGCATCCTCCTTCCAGGCTGGATGCCCACTCTAGCACGGCACTTGCGAGGGGCTGGGATCACTCGCAACGGACTGAGCGTGCGGATGGGCGAGATCGTGCGCACTTCCGCATACACCGGCGCTCTCACTGCCAACCGCTCCCCATAATAAGCACGGGGAGTTGGCTTAGGGCTCTTGCCTAACCTAGCCACACTCCCCGTGTGCCCCCCCCAAAAAAAAAAATATTGGGGCTGCGTCTCAGGCTTCCTTGCCAGTCGTGTACCCACATAACGTTCCCGGTCCTCTCCAGCCTTCCTGGCTGCCTCCACCTGTTCCCATGGGAGGCGATCCCTTCCAGCCTGGATCTCCTCCCATGTGTAGGATCCTTTTCCTTCCAATATCTCCTCCCATGTCCATGAATCCTTATATTTCTGCTGCTGCTCCTTCCTCCGCTGCTTGGTCCGTTTGTGGTGGGTAGTTCTGTCACGTATTGATTAGACCAAAATGCAGCGGGACTGTGTATACTAATCTTCTTTTTTATTGGCAGAAAGAAGGAAAAACAAAATAAAACAAAAGTATACAAAAATAATGACAACAAACAGTCCTGTAAGGCATACAGCTATACACGAAACAACTACCCCCAAAATCCTATAGAAAAACACCCCTCTTAAATAGGACCTTCAATTAGAAGCAACTAGGAGCAGCTGCTTCCAATTGAAGGTCAACCCAACAAACACCACATAGAAATAGATATACTAGAACTAACATAGAACATAACCCAACAAACCCCGAAACACTCTAAACAAACACAGCTCTGCCACGTCCTGACCAAACTACAATAACAAATAACCCCTTATACTGGTAAAGACGTGACAATTCATATGCAGGTATCATTAATACACTATATATCTGTAGGTATTATTAATACACTATATATCTGTAGGTATTATTAATACACTATATATCAGTAGATATTATTAATACACTATATATCTGTTGGTATTATTAATATCCTCTACAGTGCATTCGGAAAGTATTCAGACTCCTTGATTTTTTTGACATTTTGTTATGTTACAGCCTTGTTCTAAAATTGATTTAAATGTTTTTTCCCTCATCAACCTACACACAGTACCCCATAATGACAAAGCAAAAACAGCTTTTTTGCAAATTTTGCAAATTTATTAAAAATAAAAAACTGAAATATTATATTTACTTACTTTTCAGACCCTTTACTCAGCACTTTGTTGTTAAATATAGGATCCAGATGGGACTGGGGCAGAGTCATCTGGAGTGGACTCAGACATTGGACTGTATTGTGTGTGTGTGTGTGTGTGTGTGTGTGTGTGTGTGTGTGTGTGTGTGTGTGTGTGTGTGTGGGTGGGTGTTGCACCCCTGCATAGATGAACAAATTAGCATAAATGGCAGAACACTTAATGAGAAAATCTCAAGTAAAGGCCAGAGTGGTAGGGCTCAGCTAAGACACACACACACACACACACACACACACACACACACACACACACACACACACACACACACACACACACACACACACACACATAATTGGTTTAATCATTTAGCATCAGGACAGCTTAAAGGACTTAAGGGATGTAAGTAGAACTGATATCATTGTCATTATATATATATATATATATGTGTCTGTGTGTGTGTATGTCTGTGTGTATGTGTGTATGTGTGTGTGTGTGTGGGTGGGTGTTGCACCCCTGCATAGATGAACAAATTAGCATAAATGGCAGAACACTTAATGAGAAAATCTCAAGTAAAGGCCAGAGTGGTAGGGCTCAGCTAAGACACACACACACACACACACACACACACACACACACACACACACACACACACACACACACACACACACACACACACACACACACACACACACACACACACACACACACACACACACACACACACACACACATAATTGGTTTAATCATTTAGCATCAGGACAGCTTAAAGGACTTAAGGGATGTAAGTAGAACTGATATCATTGTCATTATATATATATATATGTGTCTGTGTGTGTGTATGTCTGTGTGTATGTGTGTATGTGTGTGTGTGTGTGTGTGTGTGTGTGTGTGTGTGTGTGTGTGTGTGTGTGTGTGTGTGTGTGTGTGTGTGTGTGTTTTACCCATTTATAAATGAACAGATGACCTTGAACGGAACACTTAATGAGATAATCACACAGAAAGGCCAGTGTAACTGGGCCCAGCACAGCTAACACACACACACCTAGAAACTCTTAGAAAAAAAGGTTCCTTATGGGTTCTTCAGCTGTCCCAATAGGAGAACCCTTTTAGGTTCCATGTAGAACCCTCTGTGAAAAGGGCCCTTCATGGAACCCTAAAGGTTTCTACCTGTAACCAAAAAGGGTATCAGACACTAAATCAACTGGACTGTTCCCTATCAGACACTAAATCAACTGGACTGTTCCCTATCAGACACTAAATCAACTGGACTGTTCCCTATCAGACACTAAATCAACTGGACTGTTCCCTATCAGACACTAAATCAACTGGACTGTTTTCTATCAGACACTAAATCAACTGGACTGTTCCCTATCAGACACTAAATCAACTGGACTGTTCAGTATCAGACAGTAAATCAACTGGACTGTTCAGTATCAGACAGTAAATCAACTGCACTGTTCCCCATCAGACACTAAATCAACTGGAGTGTTCAGGATCAGACACTAAATCAACTGGACTGTTCCCCATCAGACACTAAACCAACTGGACTGTTCCCTATCAGACACTAAATCAACTGGACTGTTTCCTATCAGACACTAAATCAACTGGACTGTTCCCTATCAGACACTAAATCAACTGGACTGTTCCCTATCAGACACTAAATCAACTGGACTGTTCCCTATCAGACACTAAATCAACTGGACTGTTTTCTATCAGACACTAAATCAATTGGACTGTTTCCTATCAGACACTAAATCAACGGGACTGTTCCCTATCAGACACTAAATCAACTGGACTGTTCCCTATCAGACACTAAATCAACTGGACTGTTTCCTATCAGACACTAAATCAACTGGACTGTTCCCTATCAGACACTAAATCAACTGGACTGTTCCCTATCAGACACTAAATCAACTGGACTGTTCCCTATCAGACACTAAATCAACTGGACTGTTCCCTATCAGACACTAAATCGTCTGGATTGTTTTCTATAAGACACTAAATCAACTGGACTGTTCCCTATCAGACACTAAATCAACTGGACTGTTCCCTATCAGACACTAAATCAACTGGACTGTTCCCTATCAGACACTAAATCAACTGGACTGTTTCCTATCAGACACTAAATCAACTGGACTGTTCCCTATCAGACACTAAATCAACTGGAATGTTCCCTATCAGACACTAAATCAACTGGACTGTTCCCTATCAGACACTAAATCAACTGGACTGTTCCCTATCAGACACTAAATCGTCTGGATTGTTTTCTATAAGACACTAAATCAACTGGACTGTTCCCTATCAGACACTAAATCAACTGGACTGTTCCCTATCAGACACTAAATCAACTGGACTGTTCCCTATCAGACACTAAATCAACTGGACTGTTTCCTATCAGACACTAAATCAACTGGACTGTTCCCTATCAGACACTAAATCAACTGCACTGTTCCCTATCAGACACTAAATCAACTGGACTGTTCCCTATCAGACACTAAATCAACTGGACTGTTCCCTATCAGACACTAAATCAACTGGACTGTTCCCTATCAGACACTAAATCAACTGGACTGTTCCCTATCAGACACTAAATCAACTGGACTGTTCCCTATCAGACACTAAATCAACTGGACTGTTCCCTCTGTATGTATTATTAATACACTGGCCGTAATCATCTGCAGGAATGTAGTTATTGTTAATACACTATATATCTGTAGGTATTATTAATATACTATACATCTCTCCTCTGTAGGTATTGTTAATACACTATATATCTGTAGGTATTATTAATATACTATACATCTCTCCTCTGTAGGTATTATTAATTCCCTATAGATCTGTAGGTATTATTAATACACTATATATCGCTCCTCTGTAGGTTTTATTAATACACTATATGTCTCTACTATGTACATTTACATTTACATTTTAGTCATTTAGCAGACGCTCTTATCCAGAGCGACTTACAGTAGTGAATACATTTCATACATTTATTTATTTATTTTTTCGTACTGTAGGTATTATTAATACACTCTATATCTGTAGGTATTATTAAAACACTATATACCTGTAGGTATTATTAATACACTATATATCTGTAGGTATTATTAATACACTATATACCTGTAGGTATTATTAATATACTATATATCTGTAGGTATTATTAATACACTATATATCTCTCCTCTGTAGGTATTTGCATGAAAGGGCCTGAAACTTGGAGATAATGGGAGAGGAAAAAGAGGGTTGGGTATTAAAAGCAGTAAGTCAGTGCAGTGGGAGGGAGGGAGGGAGGGAGGGAGGGAGGGAGGGAGGGAGGGAGGGAGGGAGGGAGGGAGGGAGGGAGGAGGGAGGGAGGGAGGGAGGGATGTGGGGGTAGAGAAGTGATAAGCTGGTGTTCTGACCTGCACTGATAGAGCAAAGAGCGCTCAAACATTAAACCACGAGAGCTTTCACACACACACACACACACACACACACACACACACACACACACACACACACACACACACACACACACACACACACACACACACACACTGTTACGTGACCCGCTAACAGCATTTACAGTGTTTACTGGCCCTGGTCCATTGTCCCTGAGCTCAAACAACCACTGGGAACATTCAGAGGATTGGTTTGTCTGTGAGTTAGTTCTCAGAATGCCACCGATCCAGAGGGTAGAACCCACTAGGCCAGGGCTACTCAACTCTTACCCTATGAGGTGAGGAGACACCTGGTGTCCCAGGTCTAAATGATTAGAGGGGAACAATGAAGAAATGCAGTGGAACTGGCTTCAAGGTCCAGAGTTGACTTTGAGGGCACTAGGCCATGTCTTTACAGAAGAGGGGAATCCCTTTTCTAGTTCTGCAGATCCCCACTAAATCAGAACAGGTGTACTGCAAAAATGAGCTATAAACACACTACCATTCATGGTTCAGAAAACTAGCCACCATTTTGCCACCAAAAGCCCCATCATCATAATAACAGAACATTCGCAATCTGAAAAGGAACTTTTGGTGGCAGGAGAATTGTGAATTCCAAAGTGAGTTTGTGGTAGCTATGCAGGCTACAGGCTAAACGTGAGTCTCTATCTGGCATGACCAATGTGTCCGTGTGCTAGCAGAAGGTTTAGTGGAACAGGAGCGACAGAGGGTTAAAGATCACAGTCATCCGTGATCAGTCATCAGACCAGGATATGTCATCATTAAGCCCAGACTCTGTTTTTTCCTTCTGTGTTTCCTCTCTCTCCCAGTAGTCTCACTGACCCTCTCTCCTGATCCCCGTTGCCTTCCTCTCTCTCACACTCCCTCTTTCTCTCTCATTTCTTACCACTATTCTCGCTGTCCCTCCCTCCCTCTCTGTTTCGCACGCACACGCACACACACACACACACACACACACACACACACACACACACACACACACACACACACACACACACACACACACACACACACACACACACACACACACACACACACACACACACACACACACACACACACACACACACACACACACACACACACACACACACACACACACACACACACAGGAGAGTGATTGTTTCCTTTTGGAGACAAACAGGACGTTGTCGTTGGTGTTCTGACCTGTCACTGATAGAACAAACAATGCTCACAAACGAGAGCGTTCACACACACAGACACACACACACACAGACACACACAAACTGGCCAACTACACAAAGAGAACACTGTTTGGTAACAGAAAAAGGGAGCAAAGGGAAAGGTAAACACCGGACGGATGGATGGGAATAAAGGAAGGACAGCGAATGGAGAGGAGAAAGAAACGATTGATCTTCAGTGACCTAGAATCTATCTGCTCCCAAACTGTTTTTGTGCCATGAACAATCTAATAGCTTGTGAATGTCTGTGTGACAGTCTAGAACAGATCATCAAAGCATTATTTCATCCCAGTCTTTCTATGTGACCCAGAAGGAATTGTTTAGCACCTAGTAGGATCCAACCTACCATTTGGTATTTCAGAGTGTAAATAAATACCATTTGGTATTTCAGAGTGTAAATAAATACCATTTGGTATTTCAGAGTGTAAATAAATACCATTTGGTATTTCAGAGTGTAAATAAATACCATTTGGTATTTCAGAGCGTAAATAAATACCATTTGGTATTTCAGAGCGTAAATAAATACCATTTGGTATTTCAGAGCGTAAATAAATACCATTTGGTATTTCAGAATGTAAATAAATACCATTTGGTATTTCAGAATGTAAATAAATACCATTTGGTATTTCAGAGTGTAAATAAATACCATTTGGTATTTCAGAATGTAAATAAATACCATTTGGTATTTCCGAGTGTAAATAAATACCATTTGGTATTTCAGAGTGTAAATAAATACCATTTGGTATTTCAGAGTGTAAATAAATACCATTTGATATTTCCGAGTGTAAATAAATACCATTTGGTATTTCAGAGTGTAAATAAATACCATTTGATATTTCCGAGTGTAAATAAATACCATTTGGTATTTCAGAGTGTACTGTACACTGATTGTCTTTCATTGGACTACGTTTTCCATTGATGACATGTGTTTACTGTGCTGTATTTTTGTGCATTTTATCCCATTTCAACACAAGGCAAAGAAGTTCTAGATTGCACCTTTAGCAAGCCAGTGGATTCATGTGTCCAGGCCTGTGGTAGAGGAGGAGTGAGGAGGGGTGAATGAGGTGTAGTCACATTACTGTGGTAGAGGAGGAGTGAGGAGGGGTGGATGAGGTGTAGTCCCATTACTGTGGTAGAGGAGGAGTGAGGAGGGGTGGATGAGGTGTAGTCCCATTACTGTGGTAGAGGAGGAGTGAGGAGGGGTGGATGAGGTGTAGTCCCATTACTGTGGTAGAGGAGGAGTGAGGAGGGGTGGATGAGGTGTAGTCCCATTACTGTGGTAGAGGAGGGGTGAGGAGGGGTGGATGAGGTGTAGTCCCATTACTGTGGCAGAGGAGGGGTGAGGAGGGGTGGATGAGGTGTAGTCCCATTACTGTGGTAGAGGAGGGGTGAGGAGGGGTGAATGAGGTGTAGTCCCATTACTGTGGTAGAGGAGGGGTGAGGAGGGGTGGATGAGGTGTAGTCACATTACTGTGGTAGAGGAGGGGTGAGGAGGGGTGGATGAGGTGTAGTCCCATTACTGTGGTAGAGGAGGGGTGGATGAGGTGAAGTCCCATTACTGTGGTAGAGGAGGAGTGAGGAGGGGTGGATGAGGTGTAGTCCCATTACTGTGGTAGAGGAGGGGTGAGGAGGGGTGGATGAGGTGTAGTCCCATTACTGTGGTAGAGGAGGGGTGAGGAGGGGTGGATGAGGTGTAGTCCCATTACTGTGGTAGAGGAGGAGTGAGGAGGGGTGGATGAGGTGTAGTCACATTACTGTGGTAGAGGAGGGGTGGATGAGGTGTAGTCCCATTACTGTGGTAGAGGAGGAGTGGATGAGGTGTAGTCCCATTACTGTGGTAGAGGAGGAGTGAGGAGGGGTGAATGAGGTGTAGTCCCATTACTGTGGTAGAGGAGGGGTGGATGAGGTGAAGTCCCATTACTGTGGTAGAGGAGGAGTGAGTAGGGGTGGATGAGGTGTAGTCCCATTACTGTGGTAGAGGAGGGGTGGATGAGGTGTAGTCACATTAATGTGGTGTGTGTGTGTGTGTGTGTGTGTGTGTGTGTGTGTGTGTGTGTGTGTGTGTGTGTGTGTGTGTGTGTGTGTGTGTGTGTGTGTGTGTGTGTGTGTGTGTGTGTGTGTGTGTGGACTGTAACTTGAGATAACAGTACTAGTGTTGTCTAGTCAACTGGACTATATGAGCAGCAGGTATGAGGTCACCTTTTACAGTGGGGGAAAAAAGTATTTGATCCCCTGCTGATTTTGTACGTTTGCCCACTGATAAAGAAAGGATCAGTCTATAATTTTAATGGTAGGTTTATTTGAACAGTGAGAGACAGAATAACAACAAAAATATCGAGAAAAACATATGTCAAAAATGTTATAAATTGATTTGCATTTTAATGAGGGAAATACGTATTTGACCCCCTCTCAATCAGAAAGATTTCTGGCTCCCAGGTGTCTTTTATACAGGTAACGAGCTGAGATTAGGAGCACACTCTTAAAGGGAGTGCTCCTAACCGCAGCTTGTTACCTGTAAAACAGACACCTGTCCACAGAAGCAATCAATCAATCAGATTCCAAACTCTCCACCATGGCCAAGACCAAAGAGCTCTCCAAGGATGTCAGGGACAAGATTGTAGACCTACACAAGGCTGGAATGGGCTACAAGACCATCGCCAAGCAGCTTGGTGAGAAGGTGACAACATTTGGTACGATTATTCGCAAATGGAAGAAACACAAAAGAACTGTCAATCTCCCTCGGCCTGGGGCTCCATGCAAGATCTCACCTCGTGGGGTTGCAATGATCATGAGAACGGTGAGGAATCAGCCCAGAACTACACGGGAGGATCTTGTCAACGATCTCATTTCCCCCACTGTAACATGTGATAAGACCTGGACAGTCCCTCCCTGAAAGATAGACATTCTACCTTCCCTATTTCTCTCTCTCTTCCTCTCGCGCCATACATTAACATGCCTCTCTATGAGCTGTGAAAGTGTGTGTGTGCATGCACGTGTGTCTAAGCAAGTCCTGTCCATGATTTACTGCATCTGTATCTAAGGGAACACAACAAAAAATAAATACTATATCCTCTAGGTCTTGTTTTTCCTTTCTCACCAACAAAATATATTGGAAACATCCTTTTTTTACAGGCTGAATGGATGTTTCCACAGGGATCATATGAATGGCCAAGTCGTCAATGAATCATTCCTGCTTTCTATGGTTTGGCCCTGTAGGCCCACTCAACCACCGGATAAGAACTTCTACATGTTTTCAGTGGTGTGTATGTGTGTGTGTGTGTGTGTGTGTGTATGTGTGAGAGAGAGAGAGTACATGCATGTGTGATCGCATTCATTCCTGAATTTTGAGGACAAAGAATTGACTTTAACAAACTGCCGTCTGGTCTTTTGGGATATAGACTTGTATTAACTGGTTACTGTTTCTCTGAACATAAAAATATTTCAACAGCTACTGCTAAGATAAAGACATTATACTACTGCTAAGATAAAGACATTATAGGCTGCTATTATTACCACTCAAAGTCTGATATATCAACTTGTTATTGTACAAACACATCTCCAACTCCTGACTCAAAGTCCCCTCTCTGTCTGACAGCCCTGGACCTTGGACATCAATACAAGAAATATGATTTGAGTAAGATAAGGGAAATGTACACTCTTATCTCACTCTGCCTTTCTCCTTCACTCTCTCTTTCTCTTGCTCTTTCCTTATCACTTCTGGAGAAAGGTGTGTATGTGTGTAACGCACGTACGCTCTCACACGCGTGACACATTGAGCAACCAAAACACTATAGACGTGTGGAGGGACACATTCTACACACAAACACATACACACACATTTCTGTCACACACAAACACATACACACATTTCTGTCACACACAAACACATACACACACATTTCTGTCACACACAAACACAGTCAAATACACAACACTATACTGTATACTTCTATAACACTCTACCACTCACACAACTATAGTGGCATGTTTTATGTGTGTGTGTGTGTGTGTGTGTGTGTGTGTGTGTGTGTGTGTGTGTGTGTGTGTGTGTGTATGTATGTGTGTGTGTTTTATGTGTGTGAAGAAAGGCCCGTTTTACATCCCATAATACATTCCAGCTGTTTGTGTTGTTGCAGCAACCCAGACTGACAGGAGCCAGTAGGAAGCAGGGCCTAATTACTGTCTCACACCCTAAATCTATCTATTCCCCTTTCTTTTTCAATTCCCTCCATCCCTCTCTCTATCCCCTCCATCCCTCTCTCTTTCCCTCCAAACTTCTCTCTGTCTCTCACATTCCTGCCATCCCTCTTGCTATCTCTCACCTCTAACCTCTCTTTCTCCAGTCATTTACCTCTTTGACATCATCTATCTCTCTCTTTATCTCCTCTATTTCTCTCTCAACTTGTATATCTTTCTCTGTCACCCTCTCTCTTTCTCCCTCTATGTTTTTCATTATATCCCTCTGTCTCTCTGACCCTATCCAAGATAAGGGATGAGATTGATGTTTGCAGCAGTTAACAGTACATGTCCTTTAAGCTGTCTGTTCTTAATGCCTCTGCCCCAGTACAGATTTAAGGCACTGGGATCACACTGTCTGTCTGTCTGTCTGTTGGTCTGGTGAATACAACTTACAAGTCCAAAATAATTGTAGCTCTTTTGCACACACACACACACACACACACACACACACACACACACACACACACACACACACACACACACACACACACACACACACACACACACACACACACACACACACACACACCACACACACACACACGCAGTCCTCTTCCCCACTAGCTCTCATTAGTACAGCACTTAGCCGCTGGCTTGGGGTCCTATAAGCTGTTCGGGCATCCAAGGAGCTGCCCCCTTAGGGTACTGCTTAAGCAGGGCTTAGCCTACTATTAGCCTGTCTGGAACGATACGGACCACAGAACTGGGTCAGAGTGTACCCATTCAGATGGACATTGGCACAATATATTGGAAACACACAAACACTCACACACAATCTCAAACACATACTGACAAACACACATATACACACATTACTGTATACAGAAGAACACAAACAGGCCAACTCTTTTTATACCAGACAAGACCAGTCATACAGTGTAAGAGACTGATATCCATACTCCACAGTACCCCTACCACAGGAGACAGAGACAGTCTTGGTGTTGATTGAGCTCATGTGTCCATCTGCTGTTCTGCCCTGTGAGACACGACACAGGCAGACGTACAAAGTGCCTTAACAGTCAGATACGCAGTCTTACGCAGTGTCTTACGCAGTGTCTGGCCCCAGAATAACACACACACTAACGCAGGAACACCTAAATGACACTCACCCCACCCAAATCACCCTTTCACTCAACCCCCAAACCCCAAACACTCCACCGCAATGCATTCACCCCACCCAGCTAAACACTGACTCAGAACACACCACCCAGCTAAACACTGACTCAGAACACCCCACCCAGCTAAACACTGACTCAGAACACACCACCCAGCTAAACACTGACTCAGAACACACCACCCAGCTAAACACTGACTCAGAACACACCACCCAGCTAAACACTGACTCAGAACACACCACCCAGCTAAACACTGACCCAGAACACACCACCCAGCTAAACACTGACCCAGAACACACCACCCAGCTAAACACTGACCCAGAACACACCACCCAGCTAAACACTGACTCAGAACACACCACCCAGCTAAACACTGACCCAGAACACACCACCCAGCTAAACACTGACTCAGAACACACCACCCAGCTAAACACTGACTCAGAACACACCACCCAGCTAAACACTGACTCAGAACACACCACCCAGCTAAACACTGACTCAGAACACACCACCCAGCTAAACACTGACTCAGAACACACCACCCAGCTAAACACTGACCCAGAACACACCACCCAGCTAAACACTGACCCAGAACACACCACCCAGCTAAACACTGACTCAGAACACACCACCCAGCTAAACACTGACTCAGAACACACCACCCAGCTAAACACTGACCCAGAACACACCACCCAGCTAAACACTGACCCAGAACACACCACCCAGCTAAACACTTACTCAGAACACACCACCCAGCTAAACACTGACTCAGAACACACCACCCAGGTAAACACTGACTCAGAACACACCACCCAGCTAAACACTGATTCAAAACACACCACCCAGCTAAACACTGACTTAGAACACACCACCCAGCTAAACACTGACCCAGAACACCCCCCCAGCTAAACACTGACTCAGAACACACCACCCAGCTAAACACTGACTCAGAACACACCACCCAGCTAAACACTGACTCAGAACACACCACCCAGCTAAACACTGACTCAGAACACCCCACCCAGCTAAACACTGACTCAGAACACACCACCCAGCTAAACACTGACTCAGAACACACCACCCAGCTAAACACTGACCCAGAACACACCACCCAGCTAAACACTGACCCAGAACACACCACCCAGCTAAACACTGACCCAGAACACACCACCCAGCTAAACACTGACTCAGAACACACCACCCAGCTAAACACTGACTCAGAACACACCACCCAGCTAAACACTGACTCAGAACACACAACCAAAGACCCATAACATCCAGAGCAAATTCAGACTCTGTGACGTCATAGTTTTATGACCTGACGACAACCATGCTTGCAAACACACACACACACACACACACACACACACACACACACACACACACACACACACACACACACACACACACACACACACACACACACACACACACACACATTCTGACTAGCTTTGCAATGTGGCTTTAACTAAACTGATGGGGTACATTGATATCAACAGCCATTTCCAGTCACTCAGCTGTCAGGACTGTTCCAGTCACTCAGCTGTCAGTCAGGACTGTTCCAGTCACTCAGCTGTCAGTCAGGACTGTTCAAGTCACTCAGCTGTCAGTCAGGACTGTTTCAGTCATTCAGCTGTCAGTCAGGACTGTTCAAGTCACTCAGCTGTCAGTCAGGACTGTTCAAGTCACTCAGCTGTCAGTCAGGACTGTTTCAGTCATTCAGCTGTCAGTCAGGACCGTTCCAGTCATTCAGCTGTCAGTCAGGACTGTTTCAGTCACTCAGCTGTCAGTCAGGACTGTTCCAGTCACTCAGCTGTCAGTCAGGACTGTTTCAGTCACTCAGCTGTCAGTCAGGACTGTTCAAGTCACTCAGCTGTCAGTCAGGACCGTTCCAGTCACTCAGCTGTCAGTCAGGACCGTTCCAGTCACTCAGCTGTCAGTCAGGACCGTTCCAGTCACTCAGCTGTCAGTCAGGACTGTTCAAGTCACTCAGCTGTCAGTCAGGACCGTTCCAGTCACTCAGCTGTCAGTCAGGACCGTTTCAGTCACTCAGCTGTCAGTCAGGACTGTTCCAGTCACTCAGCTGTCAGTCAGGACCGTTCCAGTCACTCAGCTGTCAGTCAGGACTGTTCCAGTCACTCAGCTGTCAGTCAGGACTGTTTCAGTCACTCAGCTGTCAGTCAGGACTGTTCAAGTCACTCAGCTGTCAGTCAGGACCGTTCCAGTCACTCAGCTGTCAGTCAGGACCGTTCCAGTCACTCAGCTGTCAGTCAGGACCGTTCCAGTCACTCAGCTGTCAGTCAGGACCGTTTCAGTCACTCAGCTGTCAGTCAGGACCGTTTCAGTCACTCAGCTGTCAGTCAGGACTGTTCCAGTCACTCAGCTGTCAGTCAGGACCGTTCCAGTCACTCAGCTGTCAGTCAGGACTGTTCCAGTCACTCAGCTGTCAGTCAGGACCGTTCCAGTCACTCAGCTGTCAGTCAGGACTGTTCCAGTCACAAAGCAATCAGCGGTTAATTATTGACATATGGAAGTATGTGACCTCTATGGGATGTCTGTGCAGGCACACACACAACCACACACCCACACAGTTTGGTTGTAGTAGTCTGTCCTGATGTGTCATGTTCTTTGGATGATCCACCACGTTGTTGTCACTCAGCACGTACAACTGATACTCTGATATCACTCATTGGACTGATATTTGAGGTATTGTGGAAAAGCACAATGAATTGAGGGAAACGGTTGGCCACTAGCCAAAAGCACCCAGTTTGTCTGTATCCACGTGACAGGGATATACACTGAACTCCAAAAGTATTGTGACAGTGACCATGTTCGTCCATATAGGGTTCACCGTTTAGAAATTACACCACTTTTTGTACATACTGTTGTCCCCCCATTTTAGGGGATCATAAGTATTTGGACAAATTCACTTCCAGATGCAGAAGTATCATATCCCAAGAAACACTAACCTCTCACTAATACAATAACAGGGGAGGTGTTGAGGGAATGATATTCATGCCTCTGTAACATTCTCACTCATCATTATCCATGACTCATTCATGATTATCTGGAATCAAAGTAGTATCTACATTCATATAGAAGTGTTTAGAAACATTTTCTATTCTTATTTACAATAAAAGTAACTCCAAAATGATGCAATACATGATTTAACATTCATTTCTATTGGGCACAAAATAATCTGAAAGACAACCAAAACAAACAGCAAATGCATCCAACAGATTTGTAGTCTCAAGCTTGATGTAATCTTTGCGTGCCAGGAATATGGGACCAAATACTACACTTTGTACTACTTTAATACACATATAAGAGAACATGTCCCAATGCTTTTGGTCTCCTAAAATGGGGGGAATATCTACAAAAAGTGCTGTAATTTCTAAACGGTTCACCTGATATGGATGAAAATACCTTCAAATCAAAGATGACAGTCTGCACTTTAGCCTCATAGTCATTGTATCATTTTAAATCCAAAGTGCTGGGGTACAGAGCCAAAACAACAACAGAAATGTTCACTGTCCCAATACTTTTGGAGCTGTATGTGGTTTCTGGCTCCATCCGAGGTCAACGGAGGCGGTGTACAGAACAGTTCAGGTCCATAATGCACAATAGATCTGTAAGTGCTATAATTCTAATAATGTATGGTAATAACAGAGAGCAGGCTGTTAATGCACAGCAGTTCTGTTCTGACTGGGATCATTATAATCAGACTGTATTGAGTCTGGCTGGCCTGGCCTGTCTTTAGACATGGAGGGGGGGCACAGCCCTGGGAAGACATTACAGGGAGTAGTAATGAGGCTACACACACGCTGACATGCACAGAGACCCGCACACACACACACACATAGTGTACCGCCTCCAGTGACACACACACACACACACACACACACACACACACACACACACACACACACACACACACACACACACACACACACACACACACACACACACACACACACACACACACACACACACACACACACACACACAGTGAGAAGGGTGAGCTTTAAAATGGTCCTTCTGAATGGAGCCGGGAAAGAGCCAATTATGAGTGTGTGAGTCTAATTATGCCATTCACTTTACTGCACAAAGTCACAGCCAGGGCCAGGAAATGAGACATGGAGGGAAGAGAGGGAAAGGAAGAAAGAAAGAAAGAAAGAAAGAAAGAAAGAAAGAAAGAAAGAAAGAAAGAAAGAAAGAAAGAAAGAAAGAAAGAAGGAAAGAAGGAAAGAAGGAAAGAAGGAAAGAAGGAAAGAAGGAAAGAAAGAAAGAAAGAAAGAAAGGAGAGGGTGAGTGCAGTGCAGTGCAGAAATCTGTACAGAGAGAAATAGGATAGAGAGACCTATGGAGAGGGT